>NC_141161.1:68212088-68512088 GCF_053477565.2 Lygodium microphyllum
TTCACTCTCTGTCTAATAGTTCTAATCACAAATGGCCTTGGAAGTATGCAATGACATACTTGTCCTTACTTCATATTTGATTGTAAAAGCTGAAATAGTTGTATATAAGCATCTCGACTAAAACCGATATTATCTAGTGTATTCTACACTAACTCAGTATCAAAGAGAGATCCTTTATAAATGACTCCAAGCACTGCTTCTTTGCCTTTTTAAATTTCGTCTTCCCCAAAATATATTTTGAAACTACTAAAGGAAGAAGATGATAATAAAAGTGAGATGCTTTCAAAGAATCTCTTTCACTTGCACTCGATTGAAGAAGAGGCCTAAACAAAATCAACATCACAAATCAATACAATTAATTATAAACAAATTTATATTTCATGTTTTTAAAGTGGAAAAAAATCTACCTTGCTACTTGGATTCTTTTACTACAACCACCTCCTCCTCATCTAAGACTCTCAATATTTCTAAGAGCCTTTTGTCGATTTCAAAGTTCTATAATAGTTTGCTTTTGTTGATAAGATTTGATGCATTTCTCCAACAAATAATCCTCTGTTGATAGCCTTCTAGCTTCTATAGCAGTAACTCATTGTTATGTTTTGATAAAAGATGGTTCTCCAATTTGAGGACATCCTTTTCTACAACCAAGTTAAGTGTATAGCTTAGAAACCCATTATAACCATCACCAATGAACCTCAATAATGAAGAGCTATTATAGAAAGGTGAAGTGCTATTTTTGCTAGGATATTTGGGATATAGCCTACCATCTAACCAAAGATCAAGGTTCTTCTTTCCTTCAAACTTGAGTATATGTTTCGTAGACTTTGTAATAGTAATGGGTTTTGTTCTCTTCCTTATTGATTCATACTCATATGAAGATGATAGAGATGCCTTTTACTAGAGCTATAGAGATCATTGGATAACTAATCCATAGCTAAGGATATGATTAGAAGATTGGATTGAAAAAGTTATGCAAATTAGAAACAAGAAGGAAAACAAAGAAGAAACTAGTAAGGATGGGAAAGAAAGAAGAGAGTGAGAATGGAGGGAAGTAATCAAACGTTGAAAAAAATTCAAATTGAATATTAGTTTTCACTTTAATGAGGATGAGTAAGATCTTCATTATGACAATCTTTGTCACCTTTATGGCGGCCTAGATTTCTAGGTTTGATGTGACCACGAGAATATCACGATAATGACTTATTAATTTTTTTAATATATTTACTTACAAAAATATAATTTTTTAAAAAAATAAAAAATGATTTTATATCCTAAAATATTTTCTCTATCTAGGATCGCTTACAGGGTATTTTCGAGACCTCAAAACTCCCCTAATGGGATACCTAGATTACTTCTATGTTTATAGCATGATTCGTGAGCATTGGGAACACATAGAGCAATGCTTTGATCAATGCTAGGAGTATGGATCTCCCTCAACCTCAACAAATGTAACTTTGGAGACCCTTCAAGAGTTCTTCTAGGCCACATTGTCTCTGCACAAGGGATAGTAACAAACCTTGCAAAGATTGAGAAGATTGCAGCTCTAACAGCACCAACTAACCTCAAATAGTTGAGGGGATTTCTAGGCCATGTGGGTTATTACAAACAGTTCATTGCACATTTGCAACAAAATCAAGCCCCTTGCATAAGCTCCTAAGGAAAGATGCAAAGTTTACTTAGACCACTGATTGTGAAGAAGCTTTCAACACTCTGAAATAGTGTCTAATTAAAGCACCCATCCTGCAATCTCCTAATTACATGAAGGAATTCCATGTGCATACTAATGCATTTGTAAAAGTATTAGATGCAATCTTATATCAAAAAGGTTCCTCAAAGCTAGATCAGCCTATCTATTATGCAAGCTATAAGGTCACTGTTCGGGAAAGGAACTACACAATGACAGAGTTAGAGTGACTAGAGATGGTCTTTGCCTTGGATAAGTTTCAACACTACCTATTGTCGATGAACTTCAATTTTTATGTGGATCACAAAACACTGTCCTTTATTATGAATAAGGTAGATGTTAAAGGTAGAATGATGAGATAGCTTCATAAGTTCTAGGAGTTTGATTTTGAAGTGGTTACCAAGAAGCCTAGTCACTCCCATGTTTTAGCTGATCATCTGTCGTGGATTCCTTAGACTAAAGAAGAGGAGCAAGATGATCCAAACCTCCTTAATGCTTCCTTATTCCTAGTTAGAATAGTAAAACCCCATGGTATGTAGACATTGCCAACCTCCTAGCCACACAACAATATCCCCCTGATATCTCTAGCGTGCATAGAGAAGAGAAAGCTTCTAAGAGAGGCAAAGATGAAGTGTTGGGGAGATGTGTTGCAAAATATGAGATCAAGATAGTGAAGAAAGCATGCCATGACAAGCCTATGGAGCAGACACTTTGCGGGAGAAGAGACAGCCACCCAAAAAGGCGCAGGTTATTTGGTGGCCTACATTGCATAAAGATGCTTATGAATACTATAAACATTGTGATGCTTGTCAACAACGGATGAAAAAAACCCACCAAATCCATTGCTATACCACTACAACCCATTCTTCCCTTGAAACTGTTTGAGAAGTGGGGCATCAATTGTGTGGATTCCATCGATCCTCCAACTAGAAGGAAGTAGAGCTGGTACATCTTGGTATGTACAAACCATGTGATGAAGTGATATGAAGTCAAAGCTCTCAAACAAGATGATGGTAAAAGCATGGCTTGTCACATTACTTTTTGGGGGACATTAGTTTTTAGGGGAGGGGAGACCCCAAGGGTCATGCCCCCCTCCCAAATTTAAGGTCCATTTACACTTTGTTTTCCTCTTTCACTTGGATACTTGCCATTTTTGTGACTGGCCTCTGTTTCGTGAGTCGTAAATGTTTACCCGTGCATCTTGGACTCCCACACTGCTTGGCATTTTCCTTGGTTGATTCTGACACTCAATAAACTTCTAAAAATCCACAATTGTTGCAAGGCCCATCTTTGAAAGTTCTTTTGAAAGGGATTTGAAACCTATATTTCACTGCCACTTAAAATGGTCATGGATGAAGAGTGGAGAGCTAACTCTCTTCACATTTGCAATTTCAACAATAAACTAGTTAAGTTTGAACCACCTTGTAGAAGAACATATTCATACTACAAGAGATTGGAATTGGTTATTATGTGAGTCACTTGTATAAATTGGTTTCACCATTTTCTTTAGATTGAATTGGTTATTTTTAAATTGGTTCAACAATTCCGAGCTCAACTGCAATGATATAATTGGTTGTAATGGAAGACATATGCAATGATTCAAGAGTTATCCTATGATTTTTTTTTCAAAATTTGTAGAAAATAGTTGTGTCTTGAGGAGTGCTTGGGTATCATTTTAGGATTAAATTTATGTTCTTATGGATTTTCTCTAACCATTTTTTGGCTATTGCGATGGTACTCAAGTTAGTATTTATCTTCCTCGTCCTAAAATTGATACTATCTTGGTTACTTATTGTTTGGCAAATATTTTTATACTTTGAAAAATGTATGGTAAACTAGTTTAGGTCCAAACCAATTTATTTCACAAGCATAGTGTGAGCAATGGCTTAATAAACCAAAGTTCAAGCTTTATTAAAAATATTATAAGGCTAATGGTAGAGAAATAGGTTGTCATAGCTATACTAGGCTGTGCTAGCTTTTGCAACCCAAGAAGTTCCCTATTTAGAAGTATGCTTTGAGCTTAAGTAGTCCCCCTTCTCAATACAATAAGTAGGCCCTTTCCTGCAAAAAAACCAAGCTACCCCTATGCATAAGCAACCACCTACTTGCATCCATTGAATATTTGTACCAAAACCTCTTCCTAAGCAATCTAAAACTAAGTTGTTTTATCTATTTTTTGTCCAAACACTCCCAAATTGGGCTATGCCAATGCTAAAATTGAGTTTTAATGGCTCCCTTAATCAAATTATCTATTTGACTTAACCAAAGATCTTGGTAGTGACATTTGTACCTATTTCAAATCTAGACAACAAGCACAAATGTCACAATAAAGCTTGAATCCTCCATCTCATAAAAAAGCTTGACTCCTCACACTCCTTGCTCCAACCATGATCTCCCACAACTACTACCACTCTAATACTTATTGAGACAAAGTGATGGTGGGATGTGAAGTTAATGTAATTAGAGTACAAGGGTGAGAGAGAGAGAGAGAGAGAGAGAGAGAGAGAGAGAGAGAGAGAAAGAAAGAAAGAAAGTTATATTAACGTCTTCTAAATACCAAAACTGGCCTATGAGACAAACTGTGATACAACTGATGAGGTCCAGCTATCCAAAATAAAAGTGCTGAATGAAAAGCTAAAAATTGGAAATTGAAAATACGGTGCTGTGAGTGTGATAAGTGTCGTGTATGTGTATGTGCATATCTAGCTCTGGTACTCCAGATAATGGCTACAAAAGGGGAACAAATGTCAGCTGTGATAGGGGAACAACTGTCGGCTGTGATAAAGTGGTGAGATGTGTATATGTAACAGATGTAGGGAGATATACTATCCTGGGATGTAGTAGCAGTCGTTGAAGTCGCTAATAGCAGGTGATCCCTCCTGGATGCAGGATGTGGTACATCGGCGGTGGAGAGAGAGAGAGAGAGAGCACATAAGAAGTTTTGGTAAGTATAATGATTACTCTTATTTTTCATTATCTTCACATATATATGACTATATAATGTGTACTTATATAACAAGTTCTTATCTAGCCTTTGGCCATTGACCTTTACCCTAATAACACTTTTGTCTTATCAGCAAGGCCAAACTACGGTAATGAAATTGATACCAAAATAATAGAGTAGATGAAGGCCCCTTTACCTAGGAGGAAATTGAGAAAGCTATGAAGAGATTATGAATTTTCCCATTATTTTAATCCATCAAGACGAATGAATTTTGTAGCCTTCATTATCCCAACTTGACCTTGAAAGGCTAATACTCAAAATTTGTGAGCCTCTGAAAGTATGCATCATTAATAATGGCAACTCAACAAATTGCAAGGTTCCTCCAAGGACTAAATCCTCCTTTAGATACCCAACTTGAGTTAATGAGGCCCATGACTCTTTAAGATGCCCTCATATGATCCAAACCCGTAAGTAAGGAGATTTTTCAAGAATAGTCAAATAAATAGTACCATTGTCATAGTGCCGAGGCGGGGGTGTCAAGTGAAAGGCCTTAATCACAAGGATTCATTAAGAAGAGTAAAAAAGAAGAGAGATAAGAAAACTCTAAAGGACTGAATGTACTCTACAATAAAGAGATAATACATACTAGAAATTGAGCTATAGGAGAGCCTATGATCTAGATCTTATATAGCATACATGGATCCAAGTTGATACCTCAAGATAATTTCACAGAGAGGATATCTTAGCCTAAGATGATAGCTCAAAAATACCTTATATACATCAATCCAATTACTATACATGTGATCCAAAATCAAGACATTGATCTCTTTGCTAAGAATAACTTGTATATGCATGGATTTCATTCAACACAAAGCAACTTGCATAAATCTAAAAGCTCTATGTTGGAGCTTTTAGAAGACATGTATTTCATCCCAAAATAAATTTTTGCATCAGGACCTTCCATAATAGACAATTACAAGTAAGAGAAGGCACCCAAATAAAGAGAGCTCTCTAGTGACTAGCAATGCTATGGACTGTAGTATTCAAGCTATATACCGTATATTATAGTAGTGATCTATTGTAGATTAGTCCATAAAACACCTCCAAGAACTCTCTCTCTTCAAGCTTTGCGCTCTCTTAGTGTTACCTTGCTATGGGTTGGTTATCTTCATGAACAAAGAGCATGAGAAATCTCCCTTTTCCTTCAAGTTTTTTATTAGCAAAATCATGTAAATAGTGCCCCAGTTCTCTTTGAAGTTGCATGAACTCCTTGCCTATATTCATGTCCAATTTCAGCCCAAAAAGCCCTTCCTAAAGTCTCCAAAAGCATACATTAAGGGTAGGTAAAATTCTCCATGTGTAAAGTGTCCTAGAGACATAAACTTAAGCATGAGCCACATGAATTGCTCAAGTAAAATAAAGAAGACTAAATTTCATTTGAGTATTTAAGCCACTTGTTCAATACCTATGTTCAATCTCACCAAACTAACTACCAAACATGTGTCAATAGGCATATAAGTGAACTCCCTATAAAGGAAGATTCTTTAAGTGTTTCATCCATTGGAGATGATACTACACAACATATAGTCCCCCTCTAAACATACATATCCTACAACATGTGCCACATAAACAATCTAGGGGTGAGTTCTTTTCATTCACTGTGATTATTCACTTCTTGCTCTCAAAAACTTGTCAATCATGATAGCCCTATGTAAAATAGCTCATAACTTTCCAAATGTAACTCAAATCTTTGAGCTTTTTGAAGGAAAATTTTAGCCCCAATTCCAAACTATAGATTTCCTAAATATACGAGAGTCGAATTCTACAAATTTTTGTCTCCAAAAACTCTCCATAGCTTGCTATCCTTTTTTTTAAATGCAGTCTACTAGAGACATTAACCTTTCAAAGCATGTATCCCCTATGTACTTACTCAATTGGCTACCAAACTTGGTAGAGATCTTCCTTAGGTGTGTGAAAGTATACCGTATATATGTTGCACATCATGATAGGCTCCCAATTAACACATTCTAAAACATTAAGGCTATACAAAACTATGAATTGTAACAACCTTCTTTGCAACATGTATGTATAGTACTTATAGCCCTCTTAACATAACCATTCTAAACCTAGTCCTTCTTCAACATGTTCCAAACTTTCCAATCTTTAGTAAGTTTAGAGCTTTGTCTTCTTCATATTCATCATCTTCCTAGTTTTCTCTTTCTCATTTTCTATAGTATCACCTTTAGCAAGCTCAACCATCCTCTTTATATGTGCATGATAGTTTGATCCTCTTTGATGTAATAATTGTGAGCAATCTCTAACTCTACCTTTGCCTACCTTTGCTAATGTCTTGGCAATTGGAGGATTCCCTCTCTCACTTTTTCCATTGCCTTTGGAATTCTAATGTTAGAGGAATTTTGATCTCTAGTCTAGATAAGAATTCCCTAGGCTTAGTCTTCTTTCTAATTGTTTGATGTGCAATACCAACAATTCTTATTGGCTTAATCCTTCTTCCCAAGGAAATACACTCATGTAGCTACCACCTCTTCTATGGGCATAATGGTCTGTAACTTAGCAAGCATATAACCAGCTACTGCACTATGTTGTTCTATCAAGCCATAATGCATAGGGTAGCAACCGTGGCCACTATTTTATCTCATCTCCACATGACTTTGCCAATGCCTTAATAATAGGCAAATGACCTCTCTTGCTTTTACCATTTCCCTCTAGATTGTAAGCTAAAGTTAGAGAAATTTTTATCCCCAATCAAGAGTCAGAAGAATTCTCAAGCTTCATCACCATCCAACTCTCCTCTATCTGATGTGATTTTCCCCACATAGCCATACTAACAAAATATCTCTTCCAAGAGAGATGTACACACTGCCTCTATTGTCTTTGTCTAGGTAAAGCTCTTCCTTCTACTTGATTCATCAAATCCTCTCATGCTAGCACAAGGTACCTCATCTACCAAAGACCTATGGGCATAGTGACTAAGAATACTACCCATTGAAATGGAAGAGACAATGGGTAAGCTGGTTGTAATAAATCTCGATGTCTCACAATTGAATACATCTTACAAGTAGCACAATATTCTATAAAGTAAGGAATATCTTTATGCATTCCTTGCCACCAGTATCTCTCTTTGATCTTCTCAAAGGTGTCCCACACACCTCTATGACTAGCCCACAAGCTCTCAGGGAACTCTTGCATAACCTATACTTGTGTGGATCTATATCCATGGAGCTCCTTGCTTCTTTCTAGCCTGCTTCTAGATATAGCCATCCTTTAGAGGGAGAAAATAAGCCTTCCACTTTATCCTTTTGAACTCCTCTTCTATCTAGTCTTCCCTCTAGTATAGTGTGCTAAGAAATTGACCTATTCTCAACCATTCACTTGCATATTCATCTTATAAAAACATCTATATAGTTGAAACATAGCATCCTTGATGTTTTCTTATTGTTGTACATGCTTTTTCCATGGCTGAGTACTCCTTTATTGCTACCAAATTTTCTACAACGGTAGCATTCACAAATAGTGTACTTGATGTATCTACAAATTTCCTTGTTGATTTAGTGTTTATGATAGTTATATTAGCATTTAAGACACATATGCCTCCATATGCACCAGCTAAAGACTCATTTTCTACTGTCCTACAAGAATTTTTAGCAACCAATTCATCATCTTCTTCAATTGCCATCATCTCTTCTTCATCTTCAAATCATGGCCTTGATAGCATGTCAATCACTGGATTATCCTCACTTACAATATGTTGTAAATTATGGTTCAATGATTTAATATAAGCTATCCAACATAACATAGCAATATTTGGTGTAGAACAACTAGCAATCATGCCCCCAATAATGGTAGATAATCAATTTTCACAACTACATGAGCTCCTACAAAGTACTCTCTATCACATTTGAGGGCTATTACAACTCCTCAAAGCTCTCTCTTCACTTGAGGATACCGTTGTTGCCTCTCATTTAGCACCTTGGCTCCAAATTTGATAGAATACATATTAACTTCAGTATCATCCTATCCAATTGCCCACCCAATATCGATTAGGATTATATCAATTGTGAGAATAATAGGCCTTCCACTCTCATAATATTCCTTCTTCAATGTTGGTGCTAAATTCAATAACTTCTTTAATTTTCGAACAGCCTTCATATGCTTCCATTCCCAATGAAACTTTTGCTCCTGCCCCAATAACTTATAAAGGCTTTCAACCACATGCACAAAATGAGGAATCCATATCAGATAGAAGATGCATGCATCCAAAAACCTTTTGACTTCTGATACATTAGACTAGATCTCCTAAAACTTGTTAAT
This sequence comes from Lygodium microphyllum, assembly GCF_053477565.2. NCBI lineage: Eukaryota > Viridiplantae > Streptophyta > Polypodiopsida > Schizaeales > Lygodiaceae > Lygodium > Lygodium microphyllum. The sequence continues at coordinate 68,221,049 of NC_141161.1, forward strand.
GCCATCAATCTTAACTAATGAGGGTTTCCTGCCATAAGGACCACACATATTCCCTACAATCAAGACCTCCTCAATAGCAAAGATAGACTTTGCACACCAATAAAGTGAGATTCACTTATTAAATTTTCATCGGCTAAAGGCAAGGTCGTTAAAGACAAGTTTCAGAAGCGCTTTCAAAGACAAACCTCGCATCAGTTTACAAAATTTTAGAAATTTTTTAGAGTGGAAAAATCAACCACATCAAATGCAAAGTAGTGCAAGAGTCCCAGACACACATGTAAAAATGTACGGCTCACAAAATAGAGATCGAAGGTAGAAATGGCGGGTGCCCAAGTGAAAGAGGAGAAGAAAGTGTAAATGGAACTTTAATTTCGAGGGGGGGGTGGTGAAGCCTCAATACACCCCATAGAACGGATGACATGAAGAAGTTCCTCAACATTTTTGCCACCAATCACCATTCTCCACTTGGGAAATGGAAGCCTCGTTAAAGAGCTACAAATCTAGTATTTCTCTCTCCTCCCTCTGTCTCCTCCTATAGAGCATTCATGTGGCAATTATCAAGAGAAGATCGAGATGGAAGACAGTTGTTCGCCGGCTTGAGTCGGATGAAGAAAAGATAATGCTAATGCCGAGAGGTGATGATAAAAATTTTTTAGAGGCTAATTGCAGACATATTTACTAGTTGTACATTCAAATATAAAAAACCGAAATACAAGAAATCTTGGTAAGGCTCATTTTGAATGGAAATTTGGTTCTTTTTTATGTTTAATAATACAATCAATGTTTGTGTGGTATAAAAATTGATATGAGGGTAGAATATAATGTGCTTAAGGGCTATGATATTAAAAAAATGTGGAGCCTACCTCCGTAACCATGCAATATTAATTAATAAAAACTCAAAAAACACACAACATAAGCCGTTTTTGTAATAAATGAGAGAAACGATAGCAATAAATGTTATAAATGGGTGAAATATTGTGTGTTGATTGCCATGATTGGTATTTGCTATTGTGTGATTAGAAAATGAAAAAAATATTATTTTTAGAAATTTTTTAAAGAAAAATTAGATAAAAATGCTAAAATTTTATGAAAAAATAGTTTTTAGCTCCCAAAAAAGAGAAAAAATAGTAGAACATGTATGGAAATACGGTGGGTTGTAGGGCATGAGGTTAGCCTTGAAAGGTGAGAAGGATCAAAGCTTGCTTGGAAGTGAGCTATGGTGGAGAGCAAGAGCAAGAAGAGAGAGAGACAAATGGGAACTCCAACAGGTACCGTTGTGTGACCAGGCCTTCCTTTATTCAAACTATCACTAAAAGAATAAAGAATAAAGTGACGGTGATGGGTGCCCGCCACCCGCATTGTGTAGTGGTGGGTATTGTCAATATAGTAATACACAGGCGGCTAGGCAGAGGTGCCTTTACCCCCAACAACCTCCCACTTAAAGGTGAATTTGCCCTAGTGAGGAGTGAAAAGAAAAAGAAAAGACAGTACAATATACACATGTACAATAGGATGAGGAAAAATGTCATCTCATCCCATGCCCATCAATCTCTTGAGGAAGGCAAAGCACTCAGTAGTGAGGCTTTTTGTGAGCAGATCTGCAGGATTTTCGTTAGTGGAGATCTTGACAAGGTCAACAAACTTGTCCTCCATAACCCCACGTATGAAGTGATACCTCACCTCAATGTGTTTCGTCTTTGCATGGAAGACCAGATTCTTAGCTAGTTGAATAGCACTCATAGAATCCCCCTGGCACCCAAGCGTCCTCTTGCTCCAAGTAGTGCTCAACGGAGAGACCTCTCGTGGCGGGTTCGGTCCACCTTCCCGGCGCAGTTAACAACCCCCTTGGTTAACGGTCAGGCAGACAGTTGGGGGTAACTGAGACTGCCTCTCCCTTCCTGAAGCATTAGATATCTTTTCATCTTTTAGTTCATTGAGCAAACAAAGCAAACAGTGCTCTCTAAATTTATTTACGAGGACAATCATTTCCAGTGGTTGTTATTTTTGGCCAACTGCTAAGGAGTGAACCCAACTTAACTGATACCTTAAGTTCTATTAACAGTACCCTATTAACTGATTTCTAGTACCCTATTAAACCAACTTAACTGATACCTTAAGTTCTATTAACATTAACAGTAAGTATGTTGCTCCAAATTATTGATTGGTCGTTTCCTTCCAAGCAATTATGTAATCCCCTTATCTTGGTCACTTTTCCCAAGAAAGGTGCTATGTCAGGATGACTACTCATCCTCTTGCAAGATAAACTTGCGCAAGAAACTACCAATCTTATTCCAAGGCATTGGCCATTCTCTTGTGGTCAAACCACAAGATCATGTGACTCTGCAACTTGTTGCACAAGCGCCACATCTAATCCATGGGACTATTTTACCCATCAAACGACATCTTCTAATGACAGAATCATGATTAGATAGGAAACAGGGTTAGGGTGTCCTCATATCCAATCCGTTTTTGATTGCACTAGGCCGACATTGTCGGTCCTAGGGTTCCAATTTAAACTGAGTTTCATTCTTTTAGCGAGCGAACCTTAGGGTAAAAACCCTAGATCGTTTCTCACAAGTATGTCCGATTGTCCCTACATTTCGTGAATGTGGGCAGATCTTTAGGGTATGAAAGTTTCATCTTGGCAATAAGAGCGACTTGGTCACGTCCTCAATGTGCTAAATCCTAGTTAGCACTTGGGATATGTTGCATCGATTTAACCACTCCTAAGTGAGTCCCTTGCAGCTTAGGTGTTTAGGGTAAACCAATTTACTTGCCTATTCTTGAAGATATTTATGATACCATTCTCGTAATCACATGATTCATTGCCTACGTATGATTAGATTTACAAACCCTAACTTTTCTGGTTAAGATCAAAGCGTAGGTTAAGTTATGGCATAATTTCCATTGATCCTTCTAAAACATGCATTCACGATTCATGTTGCTAGGCTTCTAGGGTTTATGTTAAAATGAACCATGCAGCCTTTCCCTAACTTCATTTCTGAATGAGATATTTGTACGCTGAATGAGCATTGCACAACCTTTCTTACTACTTACGTAGTTGATTGAGATTTATGCCCAACTGACTTGAGTTTAATCTACTTAATGCAGCCCTAGAATCATTTCCATGCCTTGCAAATTCATATAGTTTGTTAGCAATCTTCTTTAATGAATCCTTGTGAAGAAAGAGATGTCTAATAATGCAACATGCAATTTTATCTTTCCATGCATAATCAAAGTGTACAATAATAATTTCGACTTTGTAAAGATGATCATTAGTTGATCTAAATTCATTACCTTACAATGCATAAAAACCACTTGCTAAGAATGCGTAGAGATCTTATGTTCTTTTTTTTTGTTCGTTTCATTGAAAAATACCAATGACTGAATTCTTCAATCGTGAGCTATTTCCTTTAAATTAGCCAAAGTATTTCAATCGAAAAAGTGCATCCTAATTCTATAAATGATCCATGCACAATTGTAATATTACGACATAAATCAAAATTAGGAAGAAAACCTGGACTTGTGGATTCAGTGAAATGTCCACATGAATGCTAGGAGATGATCCTCCTGCGGTTGCGCCTTGTGCCTTTTTAGGAGCCATCACGTATTCGACCTTCTTTCCTTGGCCGCCGCAAACTTATGATCTTGGCCCGTCTCCCTTGCACGCACAACTCCTTTTGAGATTCGGCTTCCTTGACCGATGCACCATCTTGCAGAATTGGGCTTTGGAAGGCTTTATAGGCTTTCTCCTCGAGGTAGGGATTTCATGATTAGGACTTTACAACCGGCAAAAATGACTTTGGGGAATGTAAGGGAAAGGGGACTTGGAAATTCCGGATATAATAGGGCCTTCATGAAAAGGGATACAATGGATTTAAAAGACTTATAATGGAAGGCTTTAAAAGGAACCAAGGGTTCTAAATGAACTTGTGTGGGAATGCTATGGAATGGGGCTTAAAAACCCGGCTAGTGTGAGCCTTATGGGGGATGTAAGGGAAAGGTTTAATTCCCGAGGATGCAAGGAAAAAGGGGTTTTGAAGAATCCCGGGGTAAATGGACCCAAAAGGGACTTGTATAGAAATTTCCATGGGAAGGGTCTTTAAATCCCAGCCTAAGGTGGGTTTTTTTGGGGGCAAGGGGAAAAAGGGGGCTTAAATTCCAAGGGGAAAGGGGGTGTAAAGATCGCTTGGGAAGGGGGCTTATGAAAGCCCCCTTAGAAGCTTTCAAGAATCTTCTGTAGGCGTGGTGAAACCACGTGGATGAGAGGAAGGCTAGCAGCATCCTGCTTCAGTCCGATAGCTTCACGACTCCTCCTCATGACTCCTCCTTTGGCGGCAGCTGGCGCAGTACTTCAATGCCCTTCAGCTCCTCTCCTCCACGGCCTGGCGCAGTCTTCACGACTCCCTCCTTTCGTCAGCCTCACGACCCTCTTCTTCCTTCACCCCTTAGAGGGGGGGTATTTATAGGAAGAGGGGGATAAGGGCTCCCTCCCCCACATGGTGGCCCGCATGCAATCCCCTCTTCCACCACTACACTCTCCCATTATAGCCCCATCCTCTTCCCTCAGCCACGCTTTGGCTGGGGGAAAGAGGATTAAAAAAATTTGCAATAAATGTAAGATTATCCTCTTGACCTCCTCCCAAGAGGAGGTTCATACAAAGTTATTTGGGTTTCTTTAAACCTTGTCTTGTTTGGCCAGTGGAGGGTCATGTTGTCGTGTACCGTTAAAGTTCGCATCGCCCGTATCTTCAATGCCGGAATTGTCATGGCATGAGACTCATGCGGCTCATAATATTTTTCAACGAAAATATTACAAGATATGTGATGTTCCCTTCAGGTATCTCATGATACCCTTTATGGCATCCCAATGCTTTTTCCTAGGTGTAGCCATATAGCATGTCACAATACCAACTGCAAAGGCAATATTTGGATGAGTGGCTATCATGGCATACATCAAACTACGCACAGCTGATGCATAAGGGATCTTGACCATCTCGGCCCTCTACTCATCCATCTGCAGGCAATCAGCCTGTGAAACCTTTATATAATAAGGTAATGGACAGCCAATAGTCTTTACGTTCTACATGCGGAAACGCTCAAGGACTTTATGAATGTACTCCCTCTGTGAGAGGTAGAGTAGTCCTTGATGCTTGTCATGCTTAATGCACATACCAAGAATGTGAGAGGCCTGTCCCAAATCCTTCATCTCAGAGATCTTCTTCAGAGCTGAGATTTAAGAGCATCCAACTCATCATGAGCTTTCCCTGCTATCAACATATCATCCACATAAAGTACCAAAATAAGCAATGAGCCATCATGGGCTTTCTTCTGTAAAGACACGGATCCATAGCACTTTTGTTGTAGCCCTGTGATTGCATAAAGGCATCAAATTTATGATACCACTCTCTAGGTGCCTACTTCAAGCCATAAAGACATTTCTTCAACTTGCATACTAGGTGCTTCCCGCCAGGTTCTGCAAAGCCCTTAGGCTGCTCCATGTATATCTCATCATGCAAATCCCCATGCAAGAATGTAGTCTTGACATCCATCTAGTACAAGTCCAAGTCAAGCTACACGACTAAGGCCAAAACCAAGCATAGGGTGGTCATCTTGACCACAGGAGAAAAGAATTCATCAAAGTCAACTCCATGCTCATGTTTAAAACCCTTAGCGACAAGTCTTGCCTTATAAGCCGGCTTGGGTTTTCCAGGGGTACTTTTCAGCTTGTACACCCATTTGCATGGCAAAGCCTTCTTGCCCTAAGGCAATGCAACCAAATCCCAAGTCATATTCTTGTGTAGGGAGTCTATCTCAGACTACATAGCCCTCTCTCATGAGTGACTATCACCCCTGCACATAGCCTCATCATAGGTGAGAGTCTCTCCTACATTTGTAACCAAGACATAATGCATCGAGGGCTCAAATTTATCAGGTGGATGTCTATCTCTAGTAGACCTTCTCACAGCAGGCTCTGTGAGACCACAGTCCAACACCCTGGCCATGTGTACTAGAGTTGCTACTGCAGGTTGTCCAATTGGCTGTATAGAAGAGCACATGGCTCCTCCTGGAATATAACCTTGCATATCTATACCATCTTCTCTGACTGCCTATGCATCTTGTTTTCATGAAAGACTACATCATGGCTGCGGATGACTTTCCATGCTTGCGGATCCCAAAGGCGGTAACACATCTCACCTGTATCCCCATAGCCAAGGAAAATACATTTGACACTCTTAGGATCCAACTTAGGACACTTATCTTTGGTCACATGGAAGAATGCCTCACATCCAAAGACACGCAGATGTGCATAAGATGGAGGTTTCCCAGTCCATACCTCCTCTACAACCTGGAAATCCAAACCATTAGAAGGTGATCTATTTATGACATGCATAGCTGTATTGACTGCCTCAGCCTAAAAGCTCTGTGGTAAGCCTGCATGGCTAAGCATACTGCATACATGCTTCTGGATGGTTCTATTCATCCGTTCAGCCAAACCATTCTAGGGTGGGATATAGGGGGCGGTCAATTGATGCTTAATACCCCTCTCATCACATAGTTGCTCAAAAGCATGTGACACATATTCTCCCCCATTGTTAGTCCTAAGGCATTTTAGCCTATGCCCAGTTTGGTTTTCAACAAATGAAAGCCATCTCTAAAATACAGCCAAGACATCGGACTTAAGCTTAATGGGGTAAGCCCAGACTTTACATAAAAAATTGTCAATGAATGTCACAAAATACTTTGCACCACCCATAGACTGACAGGGCATGGGCCCAGAGACAATCGAATGTACCAATGCCAGGGGCTCACTCATGCGTGTCCTACTAGACTTCTTATGTGTATTCCTAGTCTGTCTACCATAAAGACAATGCTAACATGAATCAAAACATGCATAGTCAAGGGGCGGTAGGTACTGCAAACCAGAAAGAATTTTCATTCCCTTCAAGGACATATGGCCCAAATAGGCATACCAAAGAGATACATGTGGGATGGAACCCACTGACAAAACATGGTCAATAGAGGACCCATCAACTACAAGAGGATAGAGGCTACCAGCTTTGGCACCTCTAGCAAGCTACTAGCTTTGGCACCTCTAGCAAGCACAAGTCTGCCATGGGTGATCTTCCAGGAAGAATTCCCAAATGACACATGAAACCCAGCATCATCAAGCTACCCTACAAACATAAGACTGCATGTAAGTGCAAGTAAATGACGTACATCCTATAACAGAAAAGTATTGCCAATAGAAAACTGCAGCTATACATACATCCCCAATGCCAACAATAGCAAGTGACCTGTCATCACCCAAGCAAACTGAACCATAGACAATGCGGTAGGAGTGGAACCACTCACAGCATGGTGTAACATGAAATGAAGCACCAGAATCCAAAAGCCAACACTGCACATACATAGAGTGAACATCGATCAATGATGTAGCATCACAAGAACTAGTTGTAAGTATGTACTCCTCATCGGAGTCATCAGTCTGCATTGACATTTATCTCCTCAATTTTCACAGTGTATTTGGCATGCATAATGCTACAATCAGAGGACTTTTCTTGTACTTTGTCTTTCCCATTCTCTTTGCGCTTCTCATTGTGCAACTCATGACACTGGGGGCATATGTGACTCTTTTTTGCCGCAATGATGACATGCCACATTAGCATTTCTCCCACGAGACTTATTGTGCGACTTACCACATGACTTAGACCTAGACTTCTGTGAGTATCTGCCATGGCCATTCCCACATTCATTCTTGACATTACCATCTTTGCCTCTAATAGTCAAAGCATGCAACACACGAGAGGCATCCAAGTTCTTATGGTTGATCTCTTCCTGCAGAAGAGCACTCTCTACATCAGGCAAGTTCAAAATAGTAGCAGGAGCACATAAGGCAATGCGAAATACATCCCATGAATCACTTAGAGTCCCAAGAAAAAACAATGGAGTAATCTCATCATTAAAGGTAATACCTTGTGAAGTCAAGTTCTTGAGAATAGCATGGAACTAGCTCAAATGAGCAGACATTCTCATATTCTCCTTCATGTGCAGGTCCATAACCTATTTCAGCCAATACATTTGACTTGCTGGACTTTTCTTGTCATAGAGGTTCTTAAACTTACTCTAATAATGGTTATTCTTCCATTTGAAAAGTGGGGCATTGACTTTGTCGGTCCTATTACCCTGTCATCTTCTACACAAAAGAGATACATCATAGTGGTGAGACTGAATATTTTACGAAGTGGTCAGAAGCACGAGTGATGAGAAGAAGGATGCAAAAGAGACTAGCAATTTTCTATTGGAGTAGATTATATGCCGAGTTGTTCCACCAAAAGAATTAGTATCGAATCATGGAATCCATATCCTAAACAAAGTAAAACTAAAGTGTGGAAAATTAAGCACAATAAGTCGACTCCTTATAACCCATAGGTGAATGGGCAAGTTGAAAGTACTAACAAGTAGATTGTGGGTATTTTATCAAAAATAGTATAAAAAAAGAAGTAAGACTAGGATAAGAAACTATATATGGCAGTGTGGGCAAATAACATGACGTTTAAACAGGCCACTGGCCACACCACGTTTAAACTAGTCTATGGAGAGGAGTGTGTTTTGCCCCTAGAGATTGAGCTGCCAACTATAAGATTTGTAATAATCAATCATACTCTAGGTGACGAGGATGTCCTCTTCGAGCGATTTACGACTCGGACCCACTTGGATGAGCTCAAATTGCAAAGTCTGTTGCATCAAGAAGTGGATAAGTGTTGAAGGAAGCAACTGCATTATCTAAAAGCAAAGAAATATACCTTGAAGGGACAGTTAGTTCTATATTATGATGCATGTAGAGAACTTTTTCCAGGAAAACTTGAGCCCAAATGGGACGGTCCCTACTACAAGATTGTAAGAATAGGGAAAAACTACACTATTTTGGCTGATCTTGAGGGAGTGGAGTTTTAAAATAAGGTTAATCTTAATAAGATTAAACCTTATTATCTCTAACTGTACAAATGAAATAAATTCCTTCCAGGTCAATACTGGGCTAATCAGGAACTTGTAAGAGACAAAAGAGGTTGATGGGGTGGTTGATTTCTTATTTGGAACACCCATACTTGGAGTAGAGATATCTTCGGGGGAAGCTCATCTGGTAGAGTAAATGATATAAAGTGATTGAGCAAGAGGACATATCATTTGTCTAGGAAATCAAAGTCTTCTGTCATCACTGCTTACAAATTTTAACAAGCATCCCTGTTATATTCAATGAAGAAGGTGGGATGGAGCCTTTAGTACATCCTCTGAATATGCTAAATTTTAACTATTATAATTACGAGTAGAGGTGGCGATGGCTAGTTGTATTAACTCATTGTGGACGTACACACTACATTTTGATGGAGCGTCCAGGGGTCCCAAAACAAGAAAGGGAGTATAGGGGTAGTTATTAGAGATCCCCAACATAGAGTTGTGTGATGAAATTAGCTATTTATATCTGGGTTGGATTTACCAATAATATGGCGGAATATTACGTTTTAATCATGTGACTAAATATTGCAGAGAGGCGATATCTGTTGGTTGTTAGTAAAAGGGGATTCCCAATTGGTATTGAACCAAATAAATGGGACTTGCACAATATGAAATCCTATTCTTTCTATGTATTATCGCATTGATATGACCCTACTTGATGGGTTTGAGAGAGTGTCTCCTCAGCGGGTTCTGCATTATTGGAATCAGTTTGTGGACTTGTTAGCCAACTTTGCTTATGAAGAAGACCTTTTCTTCAACTATGGTCCTAGTTTGGATATCTCTATGGATGATGAGATAGGACCCGGTTGATTATGGGGGCTTTTAGTTGAAGATGCCCTATATGGCAGGCAATGGTTAGTATGGGTGATGCAAAGAGTGGCCGAAACCCATTTTCCTTTGTTATCTTGGACCCATATGTTCGTCAAATGACACATTATGGGTACACTTATTTTCATTTTATGCATGAGGCATGGGTCACAATCTGATGCATTTAGTTTGGGGCAAGAGCCCTATCTCTTCCTTGGGATGGATCATTTTTTTGTATATCGGCATGATTCCAAAGGGGGGATATATATGAGTTGTTTTTTTTCTTCCATTAGGCCAAGAGGGCCGGTTCTTTTTAAGGTTTTAATACTTAATTTCATTAGGCCAAGAGAGCCAGTTAGGTTGTAGTGAAATGTTCTATTTCATTAGTCCAAGAGGGCCATATGTCTGTTTGGTACAGGTATATTTAATGGCTTTTTGTTTTAGTGATTGCATCACATAGATTGGACGAATTCACTCGAGGGAGCCTTTGGTGCAAAGGAGCTTCTTGCAGCCATTTCAAGTGGTATCATCCCCTTTTTGAGTTTTTTCCTTAAGCAAATAATGTTATATGTGTATGTATGGGTTAATTTCTTTTCGTTTGTTGGGGATCATCAATCAAGACATGAAGTCTTAGGGTTGATTTGGTATATCTAGGGAAATTTGAAGAGGAAACTAGTTTGTTAGGCACTCTGACTAAATATGAGCATGATGTAAGTGCTAATTTATCTATGCAGGATGCTACTAATGTAATAAACCCCTCCCCCATGCATGTTCCATAGGAACCCCCTTATAATTTTTCATTAAAAATAATGTACTTTTTTTAATCTCCTCCCCCTTGTGTCGATGCCGAACAGGTGGCGAGGGGGAAGAGGAGTGAAGAAAACCTACCCCCTGGCCCTCTTAATCATCCCATGGCCACTTGGGGGATTGAGAAGCTCCATTGTCATGCCCCACGCCAACAGGTGGTGGGTGGGTGAGACACCACCACCACCACCCCATACCACCTCCCCCCCCCCCACCTCCCCCATTATAAAACCCCCCCCCCATGACAATGAAGGAGACGCCAGGCACACTTGCTGACACAGAGACAGAGAGAGACAGAGAGAGACAGAGACAGAGAGAGAGAAGGTTCCTAATTTTTTCCCTCCTTAGAGGGTGAGCACATGCACGTCCCCTTTTCTTCCACCCCGCGAGCTTTTTCCCCCATTTTCCCCTCTATTTGAGCAAAATGCTACTAAAGTTCTTGTAGGGGTTGCACTTAAATAGAGGAAGATCAAGAATGGCCCCCAAGCGGAGAATGTCACATGTGTGGATGGCAATCCCACAAAATCAGCAACAAAGCTTCGGGCAAAGGGTATCACTGTTAATGCAACTACGATACCTGATATAAGTAATACATTTCCAAATTGTTAGATGCTTGCTTTGTTTTCCGCGTGAGATACATTAGCTCCCATACTATACCACATGAGAATAATTCATTGAAAATGATACATTTCATCTCAAATATTTGAAAGATTGATTTTTCAAAATTCATAAGTTAATTGCACCTGGATGCTATGGGATAAATTCATACATAACATAAACATCATATTAGGTTCTAAGGTATTGTCAACAATCTTCCTCTTCTTGTAAATTAGTAGGTATGTTTTCGCTACATTGAAGGGACATGTTGTAGCTTGCATGCCTAATGGATTGCGTGGTAAGCAACCTAGTCTAAAAGAAATTCATCTTAGAAACTCTAGGTCTTTGCCCAAGCTTTTGATAACATCATTAATTGATAGCTCAAGTTTGATAGTTTGGGATCTTGATGATGTGCATAGTTAGTACAAACAATAGCCATAAGGATTAAAAATAAGATGCCTTGAGATCTACCTAGTCAAAGGAAAGACCAATACTTTTATATTTGTTGGGAAGGGGGTTGGGTTGTCGATCAATGTAAGTGATCAATAGAACTTACATCTTGTATAGTTGTATGAGACCTTAACATTTGCCTTAGCCAAAGGAAGGAAGTGTTAAGTAAAATTTCGCATAGTATCGCTCTTAGATCCCAAGGGGGAGAGCAAATATGTGGATGGAAATGTTATTGCATCTATTCTTGCATTGTTTGGAAAAGTAAAACTGGTTTTGTTAACATCCTAAATGATTTTACATTCAAGTGATTGTTGGATTGTCATTTGGATGATTATTCCAAGTGCTTATGATTGATGGTAAACTCATGGCACTGGTTTGTGACAAATTGCCATGAGGATAAAGGAATGTTTTCTTGGAAGACGATATAAGGGCTGATTGCCTTGATTGTGCCTGATTCTTAAATGAATTAATTAAGGAAAGGTTCTATGCATGGGTGGATCAGCTCCATGATCGCATCACAGATCAACCCAAAAATTAAACTGCTCGATTCATGGAGCGAAGTTCGAGTGGTGAAAAGGCCAACCACGGGAATAATGTTTCACTCCTAGGAAGCTTAGTGGAGCTCTGGACACCCCTTTCCAAGTCTGGAATGGAGTTGAAAGACCTCCATGGCCTCAACGTCTGTGGGATTGGAATATCCTATACTAGATAAAGGATGGAAATTATGGTGCCATGTGATTTAGACTAGCTACTTCTGCAAGGCAGAAGGGATATATAATTTCTCATGTATGGGTAGGAGACAAAGATTAAATTGAAGATAATTTAAGAAAATTGTTTGTCAAAAGGACTGCTTGTTCTGTATTCATATATGTGCTATAACTATGCAAATGAACCCTACTTCCTAAAATACTTAATTAAGGAAGCTAACTTTAAATATCATAGTAATTGTGGTAGGACCTAATTAAACAACAAAAGAATGCCTATTGAGGGAAGTGGGTGTGCAGGACCCCCGATGGGTTTGTTGCCTTATGGCAGGGTGGTTCTAGAGAACTAGGAGGCTTCTCACAAGGTTTTACCCTTAGAAATTGTTAGATTAGAACCCTGATTCATGCCATTTTAGGGGACCGGAATGGGACTATGCCCTACGGGTAGAGAGGTTGAGCGGTGCATCCCTCTCATTTTCCATTCTCTTTGAGCCAAGTGCGGCATGGATCTGCTTAGGCTTGGGTATTTCTACGTAAAGTAGGATATCAAGGACCTGATGCTAGAATGTTGTTAAGAGACCTTGACTATTAAGAACCCAAATTTTAGGTCGATCCCAGTGGGTTCGTAGCCCATGGTCACTTGGGGCACTCAAAAGCCCCACTGTCATGGACCATGCCAAGAGATGGTGGGTGGGGTGGGACACCACCACCACCACCCCATACCACCTCCCCCCCTCCAAACTTTCCCCATTATAAAATCCCCCCCTCTTGACAATGAAGGAGACGTCGGGCATGCAGCTCTGAGAGAGAGAGAGAGAGAGAGAGAGAGAGAGAGAGAGAGAGAAAGAGAAGGTTCTAGAAGGTTCCTAAAATTTCCCCTCCTCTGAGGGTGACCACACACACCTCCCCTTTTTCTTCCACCCCGCGAGCTTTTTTCCCCCCATTTGCCCCTCTATTTGAGCAAGAGACTGCTGAAGTTTTTGTGGGGATTGCACTTAAAGAGAGGGAGATCAAGAATGGCCCCCAAGCGGGGAATTTCACGTGCACATGGCAATCCCACAACTAGCAACAAAGCTTCACGCAAGGGTATCACTATTAATACAACTATGGTACTGGATATAAGTAATGCATTTCCAAATTGTTAGATGCCTACTTTGATTCTCACATGAGATACATTAGGTCCCGTACTATACCACATGAAAATAGTTCCTTGAAAAGGATAAATTTAATCTCAAATATTTGAAAGATTGAATTTTCAAAATGCATAAGTTAATTGCACTTGGGTGCTATGCGATAAATTCATACATAACATAAACAACATATAAGGTTCCAAGGTATTGTCAACTCCCTCTTCTTGCAAATTAGTAGGTATGTTTTTGCCACGTTGAAGGGATATGTTGTAGCTCGCACACCTGATGGATTGCATGGTAAGCAACCTATTCTAAAAGAAATTCATTTTAGAGACTCTAGGTCTTTGCCCAAGCTTTTGCTAACATCATGAACTGATAGCTCAGGTTTGATAGTTTGGGATCTTGATGATGTGCGTAGTTAGTACAAAAAATGACCATAAGGATTAAAAATAAGATGCCTTGAGATCCCTCTATTAATTACTAGTTTCATCAATCCAATTCATAGTGAGGCTAGATACAAACAACAACTCCACGCCTCAAAGGCAAGTGGAGAGCTCAAGGATTAGGAAACCCTAAGTCAAAGGAAAGACCGATACTTTTATACTTGTTGGGAAGAAGGTTGGGTTGTCGATCAATGTAAGTGATCAATAGAACTTACATCTTGTATAGTTGTATGAGACCTTAAGATATGCCTTAGCCAAAGAAAGGGAGTGTTAAAGTAAAATTTTGCATAGTATCGCTCTTAGATCCCAAGAGGGAGAGTGAATATGTGGATGGAAATGTTATTACATCTATTCTTACATTATTTGGAAAAATACAATTCAAGGTTTTGTTGGTTGATCAAACAATACCCTAAATGCTTTTACATTCAACTGACTATTGGATTGTCAGTTGGATGATTATTCCAAGTGCTTGTGATTGATGGTAAATTCATGGCAAGCTCTTGTTGAGATGACAAGCTCAACACGTGTGGACATTGATTATGGATCGCCTGGTTAGATGGGTCCACACATCTACACTTAGCACGTCAGTGGTCATTATGACTCTCACATGGCCACTGACTCATTACTTATTATATTCAGGTTGTTACACCCATTTACAGTTGGCATAGTTATAGCGTCAGTCGACTAGTGTAGTCGGTTATGCATTGTTTGACTTAGTAGGCCACTTTCATTTATGCTGTATCTTATCTATACTTTGTGTACATTGTAAAGTGTGTGAAATAAGAAGAAGAAACCAGCAAGAAAACGTTTTGGCCTCCATCTCTATTCTTGTCTCTTGAGTGAGCTTCTCCTTATGCATTCTGTGTGTGTTCGGCGCAGTATCTTGAGCAAGTCCCCCCACCACGTGATTCTTGATATGGTATCAGAGCCGTGCCACTGAGAGAGGCTGATTTCAAAGGTTGAAGTGAAGGAGAAGAAGCAAGGTTCGAGCAAGCAAGCCATGGGTAAGAAGCTCTTCCATTCTTCCACTCTCTCTCTTGGATAGTGCTTGTGGAGGCACCGAAGCAGGGTCGAGCAAAAATCTCAGATTACAGTGAGATTTGGTGTGCGCGAAGAGCGCTGTGTATTCTGCATTTATTTTGGGCATCTGAGGCCGTTTTAGGCCTCATTTTAGAGCCGCAAGGTTGCGGACAGCAGTTTCAGGGTACACTGTGACTTCGACTGTATTGACCAAAAGTGGGTGTGCAGGTTACAGATTTCAGATCTGTAAGTTCAAAGGTGTTTAACAGTGAGTAAACACAAGGTTTATCTACAAACTGGTTGCAGATTGCATGTATTGTTGAGCAGACAATGAAAAAGGTTGTCTGGTGTATTGCTGTGCACTACAGGTCGAGGGTTGCAGAAGATTTGCTTGCTGTTTGGTATTATTTTTGTGATAATGGCAGAGAATAGTGGAAGCCCCATCATTGAGAAGCTTGACAAGAACAACTACCCTTCATGGAAGTTCCATGTCACGAAATTTCTTATTGGAAAAGGCATCTACGAGTTTGTTTCAAGTGAGGAAAAGGAGCCGGAGGTGAGTGATCCTCCAACTGCAGAAGAGACAAAGGCACGGAAGGAATGGAATGCAAAAGATAAAAAGGTCATGTATTGGTTGTCTGCAGTAATTGACAATAATGTGATGGGACACATTAGAAATGCAGAGAATTCATATGCAGCTTGGACCATACTTGAAAGTATGTTTTCTGTAAATACAAAGGCACGAAAGATTCAACTCAAGCAAGAGTTGAATACATTGAAGAAAGGGAAGATGTCTATCAATGAGTATGCACTGAAGGTAAGGAGCATTGCATATGCCTTGGCATCAATTGATGCAATGCCCGATGATGATGATTTGGTGTCGTCTACCTTGGATGGACTTAACAATGAAAAGGCTTTGAAGTCTTTTGTAACTTCCGTATATGTTAGAAAGCCATTTCCAGATTTCGATGAGTTGGTCTCCCTTATGATCACTGAAGAGATCAACATGCAGAGTGAGACATCTAAAAAAAGCGGTGAACAGATCCAAGCTTTCTACTTCAGTTCAGGAAGGGGACGTGGCAGGTTCTCTTCAAGAGGCTGTGGTATAGGACGTGGTAGTGACAACCAGCAAAATAGATTGAATCAACAATTTGGCGATATGCAGGTTTCAGGAGGTCGTGGTAACTTTAGAGGCAGGGGGAGCTTTAGAGGAAGAGATGGATGATAGAACAGAGACTCTAACAACTCTGGTATTCTGTGTCACTACTATGGCAAAATAGATCATATTGCAGCCCAATGTTATGCTAAGAAAGATGGCATTCGCAGTGGTAAGTTACAGAAGGGAAACTATGCATCGTCTTCACGACAGAATGAAGACAAAAATGAACGTCTATTTGTTATGCAACATATGCTGAATGCTGTTACAGGAAAGGGAACACATGATGATGTTTGGTATGTTGATTCAGGTGCATCGAATCATATGACCAGCCATGCAAAATGGTTTGGAGAGATGCAGGATTTGCAAAATGCAGGTTATGTGCAGACGGGTGATGATTCATGCCACCCAATTTTACACATTGAAAAAGTTCCCTTGTCCTTGCATGATGGTAAGACAAAGAGTCTTTCAGATGTATTACATGTGCCATCTATTACAAAGAACTTGGTGTCAGTCGGTCAAGAGCAAGGGCTACAAGTCAGATTTAATGCAAAGGGCTACTTTGTAGAAGACTTCAATGACAAGTGCAGGTTGGTAGCAAAGGGAAGTAGAGTTGGACGTATGTTTACTCTAGATGCTGGAATTCCTACTATGAATGCTGTTATGTATGCTAAAGGAAAAGGTGTTGTTGCAGATATTGAAATTTCGCACAAACGCATTGGACATGCAAATGTACAAAGGCTGAAATTAATGCAGTCCAAAGGGTGGTTACAGGTTTGCCTACATTTAGAGTTGCAGAATTTCATAAGGTATGCAAAGCATGTCAGTTTGGTAAGCAAGCAAGACAACCCTTTTCACATGACAGAGATGTAAGCAGAAATATCCTTGATATTGTGCATACAGAAATTTGGGGGCCTACACAAAATGTATCTCTTGGAGGCAGTTCATACTTTGTCACATTCATTGATGATTGTTCTAGAAAGCTATGGGTATATTTTATGAAGGAAAAGAGTGAAGCGTTTGAGCACTTTAGAACTTTCAAGGCTGCAGTTGAAAGAGAAACAGGCTTGAAAGTAAAGTGCTTGAGGTCAGATGGAGGGGGAGAGTACCTCTTGAATGAGTTCAGTGATTTTTTGAGGTCTCATGGGATAAAGAGACAGTTCACATGCAGGTATACCCCACAGCAAAATAGGGTTGCAGAAAGGAAAAATAGGCATATTGCAGAAGTTGCACGCACCTTGATGGCTGAAAAGAATATGCCTAAGCATTTTTTGTTTGAGGTTGTTCATACTGTTGTTTATATTATGAACAGAACCCCCACAGCTGCAGTTCATGGTATGACCCCCGAAGAATGTTTTACAGGTAAGAAGCCTGATGTCTCACACTTGAAAGTGTTTGGCTGCATTGCATATGTTCATGTGCCAGATGAGTTGCAAAAGAAGCTTGATCCAAAGGCATAAAAATGTGTTTTTATTTGATACTCTTTAGAACAGAAAGGGTATCGTTGTTATAACCCTATCACATGTAAGTTTAGAGTGAGCAGGGATGTCATCTTTGATGAAATGAGCAGTTGGTATGCATCTAGTGGTGATGCATTGGATGATGATGATGATCATGACACTCATGTGCAGGCTTAAAAGCAAGAATCACTGACTCTTAGTGGACCAGAGACATCATCTGGTAGTCCTTGGTCTGGGAGACTAAGGAGTACCTCTACATCTTCAAGTGCATCTAGTAGCATTATAGGCAAAGACAAAGGAAAGAATAAAGTGTCAAAAGGCATTGATGCAGTTCTTGATGGAGACTCCAGTGGCTCAGAGAGCTTGGATGATGAGCTTGGCATTCCTTTAGTGAGGACTCCATGTGTGCAGAGAGCATGCGTTAATGCAAAGACTCCATTGAGTGATCCAGTGGTACGCAAGTCTAGCAAGGTGAGATACCATGTTAAAAGATTTAGTTTTGAAGGTTATGCATCTCACCATTATGCTTATATGGTGAAACTAGTTGAGGATATTGATCCCACATGTTTTGAGGAGGCTGTTGGTCATGCTCATTGGGATGCAGCAATGGATGAGGAGATGGCTACATTAGAGGCCAATAAGACTTGGGATCTAGTATCATTGCCAAAGGGCAAGAAAGAAATTGGATGTAAGTGGGTTTATAAGATTAAGCACAATGCAGATGGTTCTATTAGTAGGTACAAAGCTAGGCTAGTTGCAAAAGGCTATGCCCAGACATATGGCATAGATGATGATGAAACCTTCAGTCCAGTTGCTAGGATGGTAACTGTCAGATGTGTGATTGCTTTGGTAGCAGCCAAAGGTCGGAGGTTGCAGCAAATGGATATGAAGAATTCCTTCTTGCATGGTGATTTGCAGGAAGAAGTGTATATGGATCAGCCAGCAGGTTATGAAGATTTAGAGCATCCCACGTATGTGTGCAGGTTGAAGAAGGCACTCTATGGGCTCAAGCAAGCACCTACAGCATGGTTTGACAAGATCAGAGTGTATCTTGTCAATATTGGATTTTATGTTTTTGATGCTGATCAATCACTTTATGTGAGAAAGGGAGATGCAGGTTTGGTCATCATAGTCATCTATGTGGATGACTTGATTATTACAGGTGATAGTGATAGTGGGATTGTTGAAGTCAAGGATTTTTTGAAGAAGAAGTTTGAGATGAAGGATTTAGGTGAGCTAAGGTACTTCCTTGGCATTGAGGTGATCAGATGTGATGATGGTATATGGCTGTCCCAAAGACAGTATGGCTTGGATATGTTGTCCAAGTATGGTATGATAGCATACAAACCACTTTCAGTCCCGTTGGAGCAGAATGTAAAGTTGAGTGCTGATGTTGGGGATGAGATAGAAGACCCTACTATGTTCAGGAGGATAGTGGGGAGTTTGATCTACATGGCCATTACAAGGCAAGACTTGAGCTACGTTGTTGGTCTTGTGAGTCAGTTTATGGAAGTATCTAGAAAGCCACATTTGGATACAGTCAGACGCATATTGAGATATGTGAAGTCCACATTAGATTATGGACTTTTCTATGAGGTAGGTACAAATGTATAGGTGTTTGGATACACAGATGCAGATTGGGCTAGTAGTATGTCTGATAGAAGATCTACCAATGGATACATGTTCTCTCTTGGTAGTGCAGCAATTGCTTGGAGCAGCAAAAAGCAATCTACAATTGCTTTATCGAGTACAGAGGCTGAGTATAGAGGTGCTGCTGTTGCAGCATGTGAGGTAGTATGCCTACAAAAGTTAATGGCTGATTTGGATGTGCAGGTGGAAGGTCCAGTTGTCATTTATTGTGACAATATGAGCAGTATACAGTTGGCTAGGAACCCTGTGTTCCATGCCAGGACAAAACATATTGAGGTACACTACCACTTTGTGAGAGAGAAGGTACTAGCAGGTGAGATTGACTTGGTGTATGCTAGCACACAGGATCAGATAGTTGACATCTTCACGAAGGCATTAGGTATAGAGAAGCTTCAAAAGTTTCGAAGCTTACTTGGAGTTGCAAAGATGTAGTTGAGCTTGAGGGGGAGTGTTGAGATGACAAGCTCAACACATGTGGACATTGATGATGGACCGCCTGGTTAGATGGATCCACACGTCTACACTTAGCACATCGATGGTCATTATGACTCTCACATAGCCACTGACTCATTACTTATTATATTCAGGTTGTTACACCTATTTACAGCTGGCATAGTTATAGCGCCAGTCGACTAGTATAGTCGGTTATGCATTGTTTGACTTAGTAGGCCACTTTCCTTTATGTTGTATCTTTTCTATACTTTGTGTACATTGTAAATTGTGTGAAAGAAGAAGAAGAAACCAGCAAGAAAACGTTTTGGCCTCCATCTCTCTTCTTGTCTCTTGAGTGAGCTTCTCCTTGTGCATTCTGTGTGTGTTTGGTGCAGCATCTTGAGCAAGTCTCCCCACCACGTGATTGTTGACAGGTCTGTGATGACAAATGGACATGGGGATAAAGGAATGTTTTCCTGGAAGATGATATTAAGGCTAACTGCTTTGACTGTGCCTAATTCTTAAATGAATTAATTTAGGAAAGATTCTATGCATGAGTGGATCACCTCCATGATCGCACTGCTCGCGGATCAACCCAAAAAGGGCACTGCTCGATTCAGGGGCCGAAGATTGAGTGGTGAAAAGGGAAACCACAGGAATAATCTTTCACTCCTGGGAAGCTTGTAGGTTAGGGGAGCTCTGGACGCCCCTTGCCAAGTCCAGAATGGAGTTGAAAGACCTCCATGGCCCCAACGTCTATGGCACTAGAAGCTCCTATTCTAGATAAAGGATGGAAATTGTGGTGCCATGTGATTTGGACCAGCTACTTCTGTAAGGTAGAAGGGATATATAATTTCTCATGTATGGGTAGGAGACAAAGACTAACCTGAAGATAAGTTAAGGAACTTATTTGAGCTTGTTTGTCAAAAGGATTGCTTGCTTTGTATTTGTGTCTGTGCTATAAACTATGTAAATGAACCCTATTCCCTAAAAGGCTTAATTAAGAAAGTTGACTTTAAATGTCACATGTAATTGTGGTAGGATCTAATTAAATAATGAAAGAATGCATATTGAGGGAAGCCGGTGTGCGAGACCCCCAATAGGTGTCTAGGGTGGTCCTAGAGAAGTGGGAGGCTTCTCATAAGGTTTTACCGACATTCAACCCTTAGAAATTGTTAGATTAGAACCCTGATTCATGCCATTTTAGGGAACCAGAATGGGACTATGGCCTACAGGTAGAGAGGTTGAGTGGCGCATCCCTCTCATTTCCTATTCTCTTTGAACCAAGTGCAGAATGGATCTGCTTCAGCCTAGGTATCTTTGTGTAAAGTAGGATATTGAGGACCCGACACTAGAATGTTGTCACAAGACCTTGACTGCTAGGAATCCAAATTTCAGGTCGATCCTAGTGGGTTCGGCCATGAATGTTCCATTGTGGGGTGGACTCTAGAAACCCTAGGCCACAAACCCTATAACATTCCATGGGAGTGCTAGTGGGCAGTGATGCTTAGACTCATCTCTCAATGGACTGCTAAAAATGTGCTTGGATAGCCCATAGGCAGGCATGTTACAGCTAATCAGTGTTGGACAAATATGGAAAAGAGAAGAAAGTGGCTAAAAATGCATTGTCTTGTAGCAATATGCATGGTGGAGTAAGGCAGATGCAACAATATGGGGAAGAGACTTGAGGATTTATTCCTCAAAGTCATTATACAAGAAATCACTGGGCAAGGGCGACCACTGAAATGGTACCAAGAATAGGGGAGTGTGAAACTCCTTGTGTTGCTTTACTTGACCATGGGCTCAAGATTAATGTCATTGAGTGTGGATTGTATGAGAATGGTGCATGGCCTGTGGACATTGATCACGGTTGGTATATGACGAATGCAAATAGTTCTTCAACGAAGCTTTATGCTTCATGTCCTAATGTAAAAGTACCGATTGGTAATGTACAAGAAGATCATCACTTCTTTGTGCAAGATAGTTCCTCATATGCAATGATTTTAAGACAACCCTATATCACGGGAGTGTGTATGGAAACAAAGGTGCTTGATGATGGTTCTGCTTATGCAAGAGTTAGATGTAAGGATGGGAGGAAAGCTGACCAATTTCTTACCATTTGTGTTAATCATCCTAGGAATCGGGATACGCTTCGAGAATCTCCTTTGCTTCCAAATGCAAGGGAATTCAAAGACCCAACTTTCCATTGATGAGCACTATTGTAATGAAAGGCTACATTAGTGTTGTTCAAAGGATGCACTCACCTCTTGATGGAATGAAGCATGTATTTACTACCGATTGTTCTCAATTTACAGCAAAAAATTCATGTTGGTTTAAGCCTATGGAAGCTATGTGCAAGGCTAAACACATATCTAATAAATGGGCTGCTAAGGAACTGAGATTTAATGCAGAAAGGATTACAATGGGTTGAAAGGATTACAGAAAGGATTACAGGTCTCTTTAATGTAGAAAGGATTACAATGTGATTTTAGGACAACACTCTATGTGCAATGATTTTAGGTCTCTTTTATGGATTAAATATTACCAACACTATGAGTGAAATTTCAACAACTATGCATGTAGAAAATGAGGTTGAAAATAGAGTGTTGTCAATATGTTGTTTGGACATGTATGATGTTGTAGCATTGTTTTCTTAGCAGAAAGGATTACAATGGGTTGAAGCAGTTGTGGAGACAAAGTATAAGATAGTTGACAAAAATGTGAAACCAATGACTTTGCCACTTTCACCAAATAGTGAGAGTTTGTATAAGAAAGTGCAAGGACAGCCAAAGCCTATGAGATCCTAAAGATATAGGTCATTATTTTACAACTAAAACATTACAGGAATTAAAAGTTTTAAGAGGAGTTTCTTTTGCCTACTAAAAGAGACTGTTGCGTACAAATGTTGGCTAGACATGGGAAAGCATTTGCATTTCAACTACTAAAATAGGTTGTGTGGATCCAAATGTTGTCTCTCCTATGGGTAATATTTACTATGTCACATGTACCATGGAACTTGAGGCCTATTCCAGTGCCTAAATCTTACTTACCAAAGCTAATGGATTTGCTAAATGAAAGGATTAGCATGAAGATCTTGGAGCCCTCTTCAGCCTCATACTCAACCATAATTGTCAGGACCTAAAACAGGCCCGACACTGGCTCTCTAGCACTAGCTGGACCTCAAAGACACACAAGACACTCCGCACGGCCTCGCGGCCAAGAGTGTCTAAGGCTCACACTACACTAAGCTTTAATATCAATTTTGTGTTTGTAGTAGGATACAATCCAATGGTTACCTTCCCTTCTCCTCAGAGGGAGATCCCATAACATATAGGTATAACACCTCGTATCACAAACATAGGGAAGCACCTCTTGGTTGACTGTCGCGGCTCCACTGTAGCTCTTCTAAATCAAGCGGATTCGCCCCAAGATGCGCTACCTAGCATATAAAATACAATGCACAAACTCCACTATTTTCTTATTTTTTACGATCCAGGAATATATAGATCCTCACCAAACATTCCCAAGGAAACCATACAACTAACCTACAGCTTAGGACCTCCTCACACTCAGCGTTGGTCAATGTTCATCATACAAGTGCTATGCATCCAACAGATTATACCATGTCATGCGTCATGCATAGTGCATATGATCCTAGTGCACAAACAATATTTATCAAATCACATTTTGTGATGTGGAAAAACAGCCCTTTCATGATCTTCACTAAACGTATGGTTCAATATATGGAGACTAGCACCGATTTCTCGTGCTACTAGCCCCTTAAACTGAAATATCGCAATTCTAAATAGAATGCACAATCAAATATTTCAAAGATTCAAACCCTCTCAGCCCTCTTAATCTCTTAACATCACCCTTTTCCTCTAATTTTTAGGTTGTGCTGTGTTGCTTAGGTGTAGGGTTTTATTTTTTATTTATTTTTGATATATAAAGTAATAAAGATGCACTAAATCATATTAAAAAAGGGTAAAAGCCGAGGCTATATCTCATGTCTCAACCTTGCCAAACATGCACAAACATTATCCATATTTTTTCTTATTTTTCGGAGTACAAAAAACCTATTTTCTCCCTCTTTTTCTAATTTTTCTATTTATTTATCAAGAAAATAGAGCATTTACTAGTTTTTCTATTTTTGTTGATTATGACAACTAAGAATCACTCATTTTTCACATTTCATCCCTCATGCATCATTTTTATCAAACTCGAAATGACAAAAATTTCATTTTCTTTGTAAAATACATATTTTTCAAGTTTTAGAAAATTATTTTCAGCATTATCACATTATGTATTCTGATTTTTTTCCACACAACCCTCAAACAAACATCAAACAACATATCTACCAATTTTTATCCAATGTGAACACCATTTGACCAATAAAATATAAAAAAAAGAGCCATTTTTCTTCTTTAAAGAGAGTTACCGGTTTTTTCCTTATTGCAGGCTTTTTAAAGTCTGATTTAGGATAGCAAAGCAGTCCACCATTAATGCTCAGCCCTTCTCCAATCAACCATATTTAGTCCCACTCGATTTGGAAGTAATCTGATACTACGCCGGCGGACGAGCATTCATCAATCGGGCTTCTTTCACATGAATTGCCTCTTATGGGAGAGAGAGGAGAGGATAGATAAAGAAAAAAAATAAAAATTTTATTCCCTTCATCATGTTGCACATGGTTACCATCAAAATCTTGCCCTCTTTGCATAGATCAGGGATTTCCCCCTCTCTCTCTACATGATTGAGCATCCAAGAGCCACAAAACCGCCCCAAAAAATGGGGCATCAATCAAAAAACGCCCCTCCCTACATCTCGACATATTTTTTTCATTTAGAGTTTCATTTCATTTCATTTATAAAATGTCCACTTCAAAAAAACCACTTTCACACTCCTGCAAAAGGGTTTTTGGCCTGTTTGGGGGTGCAAAGTGACTTGATTTGCAATTCGACTGGACGGTTGGCTTCGTGACATTGAAACCTATAAACTTGGGCCCTGTCATACACTTTTCAGCTCTCAAATATAGTGGTTGCTTTACAATGCCAAACCTTGCAAGGATTAAATGGAGGGTCAAGACAACCTCTGATCAATGAACCAAGACTTGCGTTGGATTCTTGACATTGAAATGCATTTAGAAAAACTCTAGCTTGGCCATCTGCCAATGTTTGATTTTTCATGAAAATTGGCTCTTTAATGCCGATCGGGCACTTTTCGGCTCCAAAAATGGGCTCTATCGCTTCAAGAATGGGTCCAAATCGAGTCCTAAAATCCAGTCTCTCAATATTGTTGCATACCATATTTTGGATCGTGAAAGGATTTTGACACATCTAGAAGAGGTGCATTTAACTCTTTCTGTACAAAAGTCACTCTTTCGAGTTGAAAATGTTTTGATTGTTGGGAAAATGTGTGGGCCCTATGGGCAAAGAGGATCACCAATGAAAATAGATGAAATTGATAGAATGCAAGATGTATACACGAATGTATCTAAGAGGTGCGTAGATTCTTGGGTGCATGTGTGTTCTATTTGATATGGATCCCTCACTTTGCACGTGTAGTTGATGCTCTATATCAACTCTCTCTTGAGGAAAGGTCAAAGGTTTCACTGGGAAAGGAAGCACCAAAAAGCAATGAAGAAATTGAAGTGGCTCTTGAAATATGCTCCTACATTGAGAAAGGAGGGTTATTCACATGGAAAGCCTATCATTATTACTCTTGATATGAGTCCAATCAAGATTGCATGATGGGAAATTGAGCAAAATGATGAGGAAGAGCAAATATATGCCATTCAATTTGGTGCTAGAGTATGGATCAAATGGTAGAGAAAGTATCCAATAGGTAAAAGAGAATTATGGAAAATTGTGACAACCCTTAAATGTGATAAGAAGTATGTTATGGGTGCTTGTGTAGTCATTTGAGATTCATTGTTTGTCTATATTGGGTATGATTACTAGTTGTGCTACCCTGGACATTGCTATGCTTCGTTGGATTGCATACATAAAATCTTTGAACCTTGAACTTCAACATCTTGCAAGAAGAGATAACTTAGTGGTAGACATGTTATCTCGGACATGCTATAAGAATGAAGGTGGAATGATGGATGAGGAAGAAGACGATGACTTTCTTGCAATTAAAAATGATGTTTTGATTAGTGAGATTGAATTGGCAGCCATTGTAACTACAAGTACATCTCTTATGAATGCAAGGACAACATCAAATGCAATAAATATAGTAGCTGGTTTATCAAGTACAAGTGTTATAAGAGTGAATTTAGCAATGCAAGGAGTTTCTACAACACTAAACAGAAGCTTGGACACCAAAGAGAAAACACTTCAAATGTTATATATCTTGTGTAGAAGTGTTTTTGAAAGCAAAATATTGAAGAGAGTGGTTGAGAATTGGTCAATACCTCAGCGCACATTAACAAAAAGAGACAAGTGGTTGGATGAGGAGTTTAAGAAGATCAAGAGAAAAGCCTATGGGTTTTTCTTGAAAGATGGGTACTTGTGGAAACATGCTAAGAAGAAACAGGTATGTCATTGTGAGTTCTAGGCGATAGAGCTTCACAAGTAAACATTATGCAAGAATCTCATGAAAGCTTATGGGCTGGCCCATAGAGGTGTTCGGGGTAATTTTGCAAAGATCAAAGAAAGACATTGGTGGTAGGGCATGTATACGGATGTTTCTCACTTTGTGGAAATATGTACGACACGTCAAATTTATTCATATGTGAGACATTAGGATGGATTGCAGCCTACATATCCCTTCTCTCATCATTTTAAGTGGATGTTGGATTTAGTCACGATGCCTACATGTCTTTGGCAAATGAGATATCTCGTACTTGCCCATGAAGACTTGACTAATCGGGTGGAAGGGAGAGTTCTATGTACCAAGACAACAAATGCAATGTGTATTTTTCTCTTAGAAGAGATCTTTTGTTGGTATGGCTGTGTGGGAAAAATTACAATAGATAGGGGTGAACTCGATGCAGATGAAGCCCATGATTTCTTTGCAAGGCTAGGATAAATCTTACCTTTACTTCAACTTATAACCCTAAAGAAAATGCAAAAGTAGAAGAAGTCATCTACCTATTGTGAAGGCATTAGCAAAAGCATGTGGAGAGAAGGTAAAAGAGTGGTCACAGCTGCTCTCTTATGCTTTGTGGACTAAAAAAACAACTCATAGTGTTGTTATAGGATATATGCCTATTGAATTGATGCATGGTCAAAAACATATCATGCCAATAGAAGAGATGACAGTCACATAGAGTGTGCTATCTTGGGAAGAGGAGTTGAATTGAGAGGAGTTGTTGACCTTATGTAGTATTAGACAATTGGAAAGAAAGTCCAAAGAGATTGAGAAGAGTTGTTGACCTTACGTAGTATTAGACAGTTGGAAAGAAAGTCCAAAGAGATAGAGAAAACAGTTGCAAAGTTAAGGGTAACAAGGAGATAGAACAGAAAATAGTTTGAAAAATGACACAAATTGAGGCCAAGAACCATACAAGATGGGGATTGGGTACTGGTTTATGATAGCAATTTAGACAACTAGCATAGTGCCATGTGTAAAGTCTCTAGACGATGGCTCGGACCCTATGTGGTAAGACAGGTGTTGATAATGTTTCTTATGCATTCAACAAGCTATATGGGATATCCATAAAACTTCTAGTAGTGGGAAAAATAATCAAATTATTCAAAAGGCACAAATCTACTACATATGAGTTATCAGAACTGTAAGAAAATAGTGGCCATTATACAAGGGCTAGCCAGGAAGATATGGAAGATGAAGTAGAAAAGGATATGGTTGCTGAGAATGAGGACTCAAAATCTAGTGACAACTACTAGGACTTTGGCACATACTGGAGGATGTGCACATTTTAAGGGGGTGGATGTCATATTGCTATGCAGACATAGTGTGAAAAAACTTGGAGTGTATCATCATCTAGGTTTCTTATGAATCTAGAGAGCCAATGTTATCTTAGTCATTAGTGCTAGTGTCCATAGTATGGTTCATTCCAAAATACAAGATTTTTGGACAAGTTTAGCCTATTTTAAATATTTTGGATTTTATTTCTTGTAAATATCCTTAAAAGATAGAAGAAATTGGTGCACAGATCGGTCACCGTATGCGCGCATAGTGAGCATCAGAAGGTCCCCAAGAACAAAAGAACTCTACTTTTTACACAAAAACCAATGAAGAAAGCTTGCACGACATGAATAAGAAACCAATTGGGTGCAATCTCCCTCCATGCCTTGTGTGAGCGCTCCACAAAGCATGTATTTTATATATTATTCATCTTCAAGCTCAAGACCAATTTACAAAATAGCACGCTTTAGCTTTTGTGTTTGCTTTTGTGCCACTAAAGAATTAAAGCTATTGGGCGCCCAAGAAGTTAGGCGGTACCCAAATACAATATCCAATACAAATATTTAAATCATGCACCCATATGTATACAAAAATAATAAATAAATATCAAGTGCTTTAATAAATAAGCACGACAAAATATAGGCTCCATGCCTAAGATACGCGCCCATAAAAAATTGATGATAATTTGAATACACGCTATCCTCCAATGCTTCCCATTGCCTCCGTTGCTTGCTCTACACATCAATTGAAGCATTCACAATTGTTAGAAAAATAATACAATTAAACCGACAAAAGTGAATACGTAGCAGTCTTCAGCTACAAAAATAAATTAGTTAGGAATCAATCCTAATCTTAATTTATTACGAGTGCGCACTCTAAACTCATAAATGTTTATTAATTTAAATATGTATTTTGCAAAATCGCCCACTTACACATTAAATTAACAAAACACCTGAAAAGGATAGGCGTCCCCATCAACTTTTCGCACAAAGAATCCACTTTGTGTATGAACCCCGGTAATAAAATTTTATGGAATCCACTATGGAATATGCCTCCTGGCATCATTTGAATTGTCGGTGTTCTACTCAAAGCATCAGCAACAACATTCTCTTTTCCAAGTTGATATTGTATAATGGGATGAAAACTTTGAATAAAAGCATCCCATTTAATGTGTCACTCAGATATTTGTGGTTGACTAAGGAGATGTCTAATGCTTTGTTGGTCAATTTTGATCATAAATTCAGATCCCATTAAATAATGTTTCCATTGACATAAGGCTTGCACTACGGCTAATAATTCATTGTCATAGGTAGAATATTTAAGTTCAGATGGTTTGAATTTGCAACTAGAGTAGGCTATGGGATGAGAATCTTGCATAAGGGCTGCTCCTATTCTAGATCCACTAGTATCAGTAACTACTAAGAAGAATGGTCTATTGAAGTCAGGTAATTGTAATACAGGAGCATGAGTTAAAGCATGTTTCAGCAAATCAAAGGACTTTTGTTGATTGTCAGACCAATTATACACAATACCGTTCTTTAAGAGTTTTGTCAAAGGTAATGCAAGTAATGAGAAATTCCTCACAAATTTTTTGTAAAAACTAGCAAGACCTAGAAAAGAACTTAATTCATGCACATTTTTTGGTATCAGCCAATTTAAAATTGATTCTATCTTTTTAGGGTTGACTTTAATACCTTCTGATGAAATAATATGTCCTAGATATTCAATTTCTATTTGGAAGAATTCACTATTTTCGGGTTTAGCATATAATTGATTGTCTTTTAACAGCTTAAAAACTAAAGACAAATGTTCATAATGCTCATTCTCATTTTTACTGAAAACTAATATGTCATCAAAGAAAACTATGACACAATGCTAATGTTTCAGAAATATGTGATTCATCATACGACTGAATGTGGCTGGTTGCATTAGTTGAAATGAAAGGCATAACCGAAAATTCATAGTGTCCAAATTGTGTTCTAAATGCAGTTTTGAATATATCAGATTTATCCAATCTTAGTTGATGATATCCAGATTTAAGATCTATCTTACTGAATATGGCAGATCCTTGTAGCTTATCCATAAGATCATCTACCCTAGGAATCGAATATCTATTCTTAACAGTAATTTTATTTAGGGCATGATAATAAATGCACATGCAATAAGTATTATTTTTCTTCTTCAGCAGGTGCACCAAATGGAGAACTACTAGGTCTAATTAATCCTCTGTTAAGCAATTCTTTTATTTGGTTTTGAATTTCTTTCTGTTTAGTTTGGTTGTGTCTATATGGTGCTTTACATGGTGGTTGTGTTCCATGAATTAAATCTATCTTATGATCTTCAGGACATGAAGGTGGTAATTCAGGTGGTAAATCAACAACAAAACAATCTTGAAATTGGGCAAGAAATTGTGTATGCCTAGGATGCATCTATTTTTCTTTAGCGTGAATTTCATTCACCCATATAAAATAAGATTTGCTACTTTTACGTAATGCACGTTTAGCCTGAGTATGAGTAAGCAATGGAAAATTATTGGAAGTGTGCATACCATGCAGTGTGATTTATTTTCCTTGAAAATAAATTTTAATTGAATTCATAGAATAATCTATATCAGTATTGTATTGATGACGCCAGGGCATTCCTAAGATAATGTCACTAGACTGCAAAGGTACAACTAAGAAATTTCTTCGTTCAGTATAATCACCAATTTTAATTTCTAAATTATGCACCTCTTGTGTTCCATTATATCTCGTATCTAGGAATGAAGCCTTGATGCGATAATGTGTAGAAATAGTGTGTAAATTCAATTCTTTGACTAATTTTGCAAAAATAAAGTCATGTGTGCTCCCATCATCATATAAAATAGTCTTTTCTTTACCATGCACAAAACATTTTATTGTTAATAAAGAATGGGGAGTTGGCATACCTGGCAAAGTATCCAAAGTAGTACCAATGTCATCATTGTCTTCTGTAAAGTCCAGCATTTCCGCACGTTCTTCATCTTCGATTGCTCCCAGATAATTGATATGGACGGATGGATTTTTAGATTGACAATTGGCTACTAGATGTCCAGGTTGATGACATTTGTAATAAACTATGGGTTTTGCTTTGGATACATTATTGGTAATGGCAGGAAGTTTAGGAATCTTGGGATTTGACTGTGGGGATGGCTTAGGGTTTCGATTTGTGTTTGATGGCAAAGCAGGTAGTCGTGTCCAAGATTTAAGAAATGAAGATGGAAGACGACGACTTTGATTGAATCTTTGAAAATTTGAATTGAATTGTTTGGAACCAAAGTTACCATTAGTTAGGAATTGTTGTGGTCGCTTGTCTCATCCACGAATTTTGTCTTCAATGTCATGGGCCAAGGAAATTGCATCTTCAAGTGTTGTTGGCTTGAACATATTAACTTCCACATAGAAATGTCCAAGTAGTCCAGGCATAAACTTGTGTTTATGAGTTGCTTCAGGTACATCTTCGAGCATACGTAGTTGCAGTAGAGCATTCTAGAAACGTTCAGTGTATTGGGAAATAGGTTCGCGATCCCTTTGTTGTAAAAGATCCCATTGCTTGATTGCTTTTTCGTGGAATTGGGGAGAAAGGAAATTCTGCAAAAATTTCTTTTGGAAAGTCTCCCAAGTAGTGGGACAATCAATACTTTTGCGGACCACAGTCCACCATAAAGATGCTCAGTCAACTAAATGGTTAGTGACACATTTAATTTTGTCTTTCTCAGCATATGTTTCTTCATGGAAGTAATCATCAAATTGACTGATAAAAGCAAGAACAATCTTTCCATCACATGATCCATTGAAAGTACGAAATTTGAAGTTTCTTTTACTTATCTTTGTTTCTTTGTGAATGGATTGGGCTTCAAGTGTTGCATCGATGGTACGTTGTATAAGATCTTCAGGTTGCGATCCATCTTGGTCGGCGGTAGATCGTTGCAGATTGGCCAATTGAGCTTGCAAAGCTTGTCATGCTCTTCGTTCTTCTTGAAGTTGCATCATAATCAAATCCAACTTTTGCTCCATTGTTGGTTCGGGTAAATCACCTTCAGCCATAAGATCATCCATGTTTTGATCAGTCATCCTGCAAAATTCCAAAAGACCTCACACACTCAAAACCTTGTTAGCAGGATGAGCGTAGCTCAAAGGGGGGTTTACAAGGCTTGTATTTTTTTTAAAAAAAAGTTTGGCTTTTGTAGTATCTCTCCTTTACGATTGCGAAATTCGATGTCACAACCGTCTTCCAAGAAAGTAATTGTGCATATAGACTGCATATAGTCTACGTGTTGATAATTGATTGTTGTAATCTGCTTCTGTCAGTTCATAGGTGTGAACAGGGGCTTCTAGAGAGTAGTAAAGTGAGTCGTGTGTTGCTAAGTATGAAATGCCGCTATGGTAATCGTTGAAGATGACTTGTAGGACCTTGATGACTTGGGGAACTTGGAGGATTTAGAGTTTAAAGTTGTAGTGACTAAGGTTGATTTTCGTGGACAAGAGAACGTTTTCGCCAGCGTCGACGGTGGCCAGTTCATACTGCGGCCGCAGACGAATAAAAATGTATTGTGAAGCTTTTATTAAGTTTCTTTTAAAGCTTACTAAGCTTATTACTTAATCTTGAAAAGCTATGGAAAATTTCTTATATGTTCTTCCATGACTTGATGAAGGAACTATCCGCATGGTCCTCTGCCTACAGAGGCTGGTCCCTCGCGATCTGAGTGTACAGCACGGGGTTCTTGGCTGCCAGGAACATGCTGGTATCGACCACTTGCCATGAGACTGACTGTAGAGCTTGATCATTCCAAGAGCTATGCCTTCGCGTGAGATGGTAAGCAATTGGAAGCTCTCGATCTCAACTTCGCTCTGATACCACTGGTGCACAGATCGGTCATCGTATGCACGCGTAGTGAGAGTTAGAAGGTCCCCAAGAACAAAAGAACTCTACTTTCTACACAAAAACCAATGAAGAAAGATTGCACGACATGAATAAGAGACCAATTGGGTGCAATCTCCCCCCATACCTTGTGTGAGCGCTCCACAAAGCTTGTATTTTATATATTATTCATCTTCAAGCTCAAGAAATGGCTGAATTTACAAAATAGCACGCTTTAGCTTTTGTGTTTGCTTTTGTGCCACTAAAGAATTAAAGCTATTGGGTGCCCAAGAAGTCAGGCGCTACCCAAATATAATGTCCAATACAAATATTTAAATCGTGCGTCCATGCGCATACAAAAATAATAAATAAATATCAAGCGCTTTAATAAATAAGCGCGACAAAATATAAGCACCATGCCTAAGATACGCGCCCATAAAAAATTGATGATAATTTGAATACACGCTATTCTCCAATGCTTCCCATTGCCACCACTGCTTGCTCGACACATCAACTGAAGCATTCACAATTGTTAGAAAAATAATACAATTAAACTAACAAAAGTGAATACCTAGCAGTCTTCAACTACAAAAATAAATTGGTTAGAAATCAATCCTAACCTTAATTTATTATGAGTGTGCACTCTAAACTCATAAACGTTTATTAATTTAAATATGTATTTTGCGGAATCACTCGCTATGGAATCACCCACTTACACATTAAATTAACAAAACGCTCGAAAAACATAAGCATCCCCATCGACTTTTTGCACAAAGAATCCACTTTGTGTATGAGACTCGGTAATAAACTTTTACGGAATCCATCGCAAAACCTCATGGAATCCACCGTGGAATATGCCTCCTAGCATCAGAAATGTCATGAATTCAACAAGCAAGTGGCTTTTCAGCCAATTTTGGGAGATCTCATGCAAAAAGAAGGGGCTTTCAAATTTGCACAGCACTGTCATGACATTGCACGTCCACCACTGCAAACCTAAGGGTGGAGTTCTTTACTAGGAATTTGAACTCATTAGTCAGTATCATTAGGAATTTGTTTTTCATTTTGTGTGTGTCTTTTCGTTTGCCATTCAGTTTGAACTGTTAGTTTGAAAATGTGATTGCTTGGTTCCATCCTAAATTTTTTGTATTTGTTGAGTAGTATTCAAGTGCAAATAACTCGCGAGTATGTTTGTGTGTGGTAGCTCATATGAATGCTTGCTTGTGTTCTATATTGTTGATGTACTTAAAAACTTCTAAAATTATGATAAGGGTTTTTAGTGTATGCAATTTAATGTCAAGACAAGTAGGAATGTCCGATTTGTATGAGATTATTACAACCATATGAACTCTCTCTAATCCAAAGTCAAGAGGGCAAGACATGAAGAGCAGTTGCTTAAATAGAAGAAACATCTTGGAATGAGTCTATCAAAAACCCGGGGACAAAAGATACATAAGATTACATTTGATCAAACCTGAAGCTTTCTATGAAAAAGGGTGTGAATGGTGACTAAATAAAACAAGTTCCCTTCTTAAAAGTGTGAACATGGACTATTTTTTTGCCACCATCATTAAAGCTTTTAAGATTTGAAGATTATGAGAAAAGAAAAGCTAATGATAGCTATGAAAAAGCTATGATCTGTGACCGTTTGGAGGAGATGAGAGAGAAAATTCGAAAGGAAAGTTAACATCGAGAGGGGAAGAAGGGAGGGGACCCAGATCTTGCCAAGAAAAATTGATGATGCCAAGTTACTTTGTAATCAGCATGGCATGATTATATGAGGATGGGCTATTTATATATTCTTTCTATAGAATTATAGTAACACTGGCACGAGCTGTAATCATGGAATTCAAACCCACAATCATCAAATAATTGATCATCAAAATGCATGTACAAAGACTAGAAGTAAATATGTTTTGTGGATTTGAGAGCCGCTTGCCTCGTGAATATTTGGCCATATTTTGGCTACAACTCGTAGTGATTCTCCTGAAGAGGTAAATCCAACAATATTTATGATCATGAGCGTAACGTGTCTGCTTGTCTACTTGTGGGACACGTCTTAGCAGTCCATCGGAAGGGGAGTCTAAAAAGTGCCGCCTGGCACTTGCAAGGAATGTCACATGGTTTGCGATCTAGGTCTTCCTGAGTCTACCCCGAAGCGGAAGTATCTGGCCATTCCCACTTAGGACACCTGAAGTTAGGGTTTCTTTCCTATCATCCAAGTCTCTAGGAAGTAGCTAGTGTTGAGCTCCAGATGACCACCTTTGAGTAGGAACAACAAAGTCAAAGCAGATTTATGCTACACTCGATTCATAGAGAATGGGAAACGAGAGGGATGCATTGCTCAACCTCTCTACTCGTAGGGCATAGTCCCATTTCGGTCCCCTAAAACGGCATGAATCGGGTTTTAACTTAACAATACCTAAAGTCATTTGATGATGGTAAATCTTTGTGAGAAGCCTCCCAGTTCTCTGGGACCACCCAACCGTAGGACGGACCCGTCAGGGGATTCCATCCACCCGCTTCCCTTGATAGATTTAGTTGTCTAATTAGGTCCTACCACATTTATGTGTGACATTTAAAATCAGCTTCATTACTTAAGCCTTTTAGGGCACATAGTTCGTTTACGTAATTTACAACACATACACAAAAACAAAACAAGTAGTCATTTTATCAAAAAAGTTCCTTAACTTATCTTTAAGTTAATCTTTGTCTCCTACCCATACATGAGAATTATGTATCCATTCTGTCCAATAGAAGTACCCGGTCCAAATCACATGGCACCAAAATTTCCATCCTTTATCTAGAATAAGATCTTCCAACATCCCAGACGTTGGGCTCATGGGGATCTCCAACTCCATTCTGGATAGGCAAGGGGTGTCCAGAGCTCCACTTGACCCACAAGCGGTCTAGGAGTGAGATGTTGTTTGCGTGGTTGGCCTTTTCACCACTCGACCATCGGCCTGTGAGTCGAGCAATACCCTCTCGGGATAATCCGCGATGTGATCTTGGAGATGATCCACACGTGCAAAATATATCATTCCTTAATTAATCCAATTAAAATTCAAGCACAATCAAAGCAATCATCCCTAACATCATATTCTAGAAAAACATTCCTTTATTCCCATGGCAACTTGTCATTACAGACCCCTACCATGCATTTTCCATCAGCACAAGCCTTGGAATATTTATCCAAATCACAATGCAACAATCCCTTGATTGAAAGAAAAACATTTAGGGTGTTGTTTAATCAACCAACAAAACTAATTGTATTTTTCCCAAACAATAATAGATGTGGCAATAATTCCATCACAGATTCACTCTCCCCCTTGGGGCCAAAGAGTAGAATTTACTTAATATTCCCTCCTTTAGCCTAAGGTATATGCTAAAGGTTCCAATACTATACATGACGTAAGTCATATCATTCCAATGCAAATTAATCAATCTAGCAAGAGCATTTATGCCTCTTCTCTAAGTGACAATTATCTTTTAGCATTTTCCTACTATGCAATATTTTTTCTTGGCTTTATCTTCCTTTCTCCTAAGGTAAGCAATCGCATGTCATTGATGAAAAGTTTACATAATATCTCCCATGTATGTACTGTGTATATGCATTTGCAAACTTTAAACAATATTATCCTCGGTAAAGATTAATCAAAGACTCATCGATGCTCAATACCTTAGTGTCCCATATGTTGCTTATGCTATGCATGGATTCATCACATAGCAACTAGGTGCAATTTAACTCCCTTTGATACAAGCATTTCACAAACTTCATCTTTGAATATTTGAGATGCGATTTATCCTTTTCAATGACCTATTCTAGCACCATAAGGTACGAAGCCTAATGCATCTCTTGCAAGCATTAAAACAAGCATCTATCAATTTGAAAATACATTACTTATGATTGGTACCCCAATTGGATTGATAGTATAATTTTTTTTTTTGGGGGGCCAGAGGGGGGGGGGGGGGGGGGGGGGTCCAATGCTCCCAAAAGGCACCACTCATTTGGCCAAAAATAAGTCCACCTTTTCATATCTTGACCGGTTCCTTGGCCATTTCCCCGTACGGTGTCCAAATTGAGTGCTGTAAATTTTTGCGAGTCTGACTTGACATCCCGCATTGGTGGGAAACTCCTAAAAATTCACATGGAAATCTAAAAAATTATCAAAAATCAATAAGTGTTGCTCGAGCGCCTTTTGAGAGTTGTATTTCACTTGGTCCTTAAAATCTTCCTAACTCGAGCCGCCGCTTTCGATGTTGAATATTTTTCCCCTAAATTTTGAATTTTTTGGCAAATTTTAGGCACATCCTGAGCTCAAAACTCCGCTCTCATTGGCAACCATGGGATAGGGCGACTCAGCGCGTCGAATCCCACAACAGATCTGCACAAAACAACCAAAGGAAGCATGAAGCTGATACAAAATAGATACATACTAAACACAGCACAATGCTCACCCTACCCCTTGACAAAACCAAGGCATGAAATCCACAAGGAGTAAGCCTAGCATAATCTGATAAAAGGTCCAAAGCTAGTCACTAACCAACTGCTTCAACATGGCCAAACGAAAAAGAACTATCAAAGAGGTTGCCGTAAGTGGTGGTCTGAACTACCTACCTAACTAAGGACAACACAACCAAGAGCTCCTACTAGGCAAGGACTCCTATAGCTCGATCAAGAAGTATTTTCTTTCAGCACATTACTTCTTTTAGGGTTTTTATTTCTCCATACTCGCGCATGTAAAAAGGAGGGAGTTGAGTGTAGTGACTCAAGGAGAACAGGGCATCGGCCTCAGGTCCTGTCTCGATACCCAAGAACCTACCAAGCCCTCACAAGGTGACACTGAATCCTTTTCTGACACTCACTTTTATTTTCGCTCCAACCTTCCATAATTTCTTCTTTTCTAGCAAGATGCCACCCTTAGGAAGACAAGGCATTGGGTTTGACCCGTCCCCAGGAACCTATCAGGCCTTCACAAGGCGATGACCAACTGCTTATAAATTTCCTTTCTTGTCTATTTCTATTTTTATAGGGTTAGAACCCCTTTTTACACACCTCTGTATATATTTACTTTCTTTCAAGATATTCAAGGATTCTTTTCCTTTATCATCATTATTTTTCTTCTGGTAGGCTTCTCTAACTGCCTCACAACTAACAAGAACTCCTAGAACGGCTGCCTAGCAGGCTAGCAGGCTAGCAGAACAAGGTCACCAAGACTACCTTCTAAAATAGGTCTCTCAATGCCTGGCAATGTCTTTACAGGAGGCAATGACTACTCAGACCTCCCTCAGACATACTGAATCTAAACCTCGGGACTTCATGCCTTAGACTCCAATCCCCAACAAGAAAAAAAAAACCCTTAACAAGTACACAGACATATATAGCATAAAACACAGTACTCATAAAGGAGAAATATCACCTGGATAGAGCCACGAGAAGCTCCCACGCAACAAAAGACTCCTTCCAAGCTCTTCTTTCGAACCTGTCTAGCACAAAACTAAAACAAGAAACCATTAACTGCACCTGTACTAAACAAACAACTGGCCCTCTTGGCCTAATGAAATAAAACACTTCACCACAAAACTGAATCGGCCCTCTTGGCCTAATGAAATAAAACAGAATAGTACCTACACATCCTTCCCTGGAATAGTACAGATATACAATAATGGGCTCCTTCCCAAGGAGGAAAACACAGGGCTCGTAGCCCTAAACTAAGCGCATAAGGTTATGACCCATCCCTCCTGCATATATAGCAAGAGTCGTATGCATAACATGTCGTCTAATCAACCTATGGGTCCAGGATAATAACGGTAGATTGGTCTCGGGTACTCTTTGCATCACCCATATCAACCATCGTCTGCCATATATTGCATGTTCTGATAGCATACCCCGCAAGCGACTGGGTCCTGTTTATCATCATTGATAACAATATCCAAACTAGGACCACAATTGAAGAAGAGGTCTTCCTCATAAGCCAGATTTGCCAGTGAATCCGCAAACTGATTCCAGTAACGTGGAATCAGCTGAAAAGACACTCTCTCAAACTCTTCAAGTAGGGTCATCACAGTTTGATGATACATACAAAGAATGGGATTCTGCACTGTGTATGTCCCATCTAGCTGATTCAGGATCAACTGGGAATCCCCTTTTACTAACAATCGATGAGTACCACCTTGTTTGGCAATATGCAGTCCCATAATCAAGGCTTTATACTCTACCATATTGTTAGTGAATCCTACCCTGAGATAAGCAGCTAACTTCATCGTAACTCTACATCGGGAATCTTGGATTACTACTCCAATACTCCCTTTTTTATTAGGGCCTCTGGATGCTCCGTCAAAATATAATGTGTACGTCCATAATGGGTTTACATAGTCTGCCACCATCACGAACTCCTCTACTCGTAATTATGATAATCAAAATTTAACATGTTGAGAGGATGAATTGACGGCTCCATCCCACCTTCTTCGTTGAACTCAAAAGGGATACTCATCAACAGTCGTAAGAAGTGATGGCAAAAGACTTTGCTCTCCCACACAAAGGTTCCGTCTTCTTGCTCAATCACTTTGTATCCTTTGCTCCACCAGATAAGTTTCCCCTGATGGTATTTCTTCTCCAGATATGGGTGCTCCAAATAAGGGATTAACCGCCCCATCAACCGGCTTTTAAACTTTTTTTTGCAGGTCTCAAATCATCCCCAGCATGGACCTACAATGCATTTTATTTGTATCAGTATACTTAGAAATAATAAGGTTTAATCTTATTAAGATTAACCTTATTTTTAAACTCTACTCCCTGTAGATCAGCTAGTAGAGCCATAGACCTATTTTTCCCTATCCTAACAATCTTGTAGGGACCATCCCATTTAGGTTCCAACTTCCCTGGAAACAACTCCCTACACGCATCATAGTACATAACTAATTGCCCTTTTTTAAATGTATACTTCTTCACTCTAAGGTCATGCAACTACTTCATCCGACGTTTAACTACCTCCTGGTGTAATAAGCTCTACAACTTCAGCTCATCCAGGTGGGCTATGTTCGTGAAACGTTCAAAAAGGGAATCCTCATCTCCCAAAGAGTGGTTAATTGCAAACCGTATGGTTGGCAACTCAATCTCGAGGGGTGACACACACTCTTCCCCATAAACTAGTTTAAATGGAGTATGGCCGATAGCTCGCTTGAACGTGGTATTGTACGCCCATACTGCCACATACAACTTCCTGTCCTAGTCTCGTTTCTTCTCAGAGACTATTTTAGACAATATCCCCACAAGCTGCTTATTAGTACTTTCAACTTGTCCATTTGCTTGTGGATTATAAGGAGTCGTTTTATTGTGCTTGATTTGCCAAGCTTCAGTCAAGCTTTTGATCGCTTTTTTCAAAAAATGGGTTCCACGGTCCGACACTAATTCTTTCGGGGGACCAAAGCGGTAAATAATCTGCTCTAAAAGGAAACTTGCAGTCTCTTTTGCATTGTCTTGCCTCGTTGCCCGCACTTCTGACCATTTTGTAAAATAATCAGTTGCTACTATAATATATCTCTTCTGGGTAGTAGACGACGGGGTAAGAGGACCCACAAAATCAATGCCCCACTTCTCAAATGGAAGGATAGCCATGATAGGCGTAAGTGGGCATTTCCTATTCTCTCTGTTGTTATGTCTTTGACAGGTATCACATCTCTTAACATACTCAAAGGAATCTTGGAAGATGGATGGCCACCAATATCCAGCCCTTAACGCTTTTTGCGCCGTCAACCGTCCTGCAAAGTGCCCTCCACATGCAGAGTCATGACACTCTTCCAAGATGAAAGGAACCTCATCAAGCATCACACATTGGCGGTAAATATCATCAACACCTTGATATAGTGTCCCTGCTATCAAGGAAAACTTCAAAGTTTGTTGCTTGATTTTCCTCTTTTCAGCTTTTGATAGACCAACTCCCGTCTCTCTTGCTGATAGATCATGCGTAATAGCAGTATACCAAGATGGGATAGAAGCTGTATCAATTTTAAACATTTCCTCAATATCACTTCCTTCATCTAAAATCTCTTTCGGCTCCCCGAAATCCACAAGGCATTCCACAATACCCTACAACCTCGGTGGCTTACTCTTAATCTCATAATCGAACTCCTGCAAAGTGATTAACCACTTTGCCAAACGATCAGGCGGTTGTAGCTTGTTCATAAGCAATCTTAGCCCTTCCGTCTTCGTATAGAACACTACTTTTCATAGAGGATATAGTGCCTAAATTTCTTAGTCCCAAAGACCATCCCAAGACACAACTTCTCCATGTAGGTATAGTTGATCTCTGAAATGCCCAATTTCCGACTAGCAAAAGCTATCGGATGATACCACTTTTCCTCCCAAATTTGGGGTAAACAATAGCTGATACTATGCACGGCTGCTGAAAATATGTAAAACATCTGGCCTCTTTTAGGTACTTTTAAAACGGGTGCTTTTACTAGCTTCTGTTTCACATCCTCGAAAGATACCTTACAAGGGTCACTTCATTCAAATGAACAGCTAAAGGATAATAGGTTCGTTAATGGCAACGTCCTTTCTGCCAAGGCATTTATAAACCTTCGATAGTATCCTATCGATGACAGAAAGTTATGAACCTCTTTTGGAGTGCACGACGGACTCATAGCAACTATGACCTTGATC
The DNA here is from genome assembly GCF_053477565.2 of Lygodium microphyllum. Classification (NCBI taxonomy): domain Eukaryota; kingdom Viridiplantae; phylum Streptophyta; class Polypodiopsida; order Schizaeales; family Lygodiaceae; genus Lygodium; species Lygodium microphyllum. The sequence continues at coordinate 68,262,132 of NC_141161.1, forward strand.
TTTTCAGGGTCAATTGTGATTCCCACTGAACTGACCACATGGCCTGACAATAGCCCATAAGGTACTCAAAAAACACACTAGCGTGGGTTAAGAGTGATAGAAAATTGTCTGCAACACTCAAAGCATTTTATTAAGATAATCAACATCATTTCCCTTACAATGGTGGCTGCCCCCAGGTCATCAATAAATACTTTGAGCTCGTCTGGGGAGATGTCACCAAAGGTCTTGTCTGTTGTTCGTTGCCATGATCCAAGTGCATTGCACAAACCAAAGACCATCACATGTTACGCAAAAGTACCAAAGACCATAATAAAAGTTGTTTTCAGCTTGTCCTCTTCTGCAATTGCCATCTGATTATATCCCGCAAAGCAATCCATAAACGAATATATTTCCCTACCTGCTAATTGATCCAAAATTTGGTCAATAAATGGCAACGAGTAGTAATCCTTAACTGTCTGCTTATTGAGCTCTCTAAAGTCTACACATAAACGGATCTGGTTATCTTTCTTCTTCCTGATAACAACTGGTGAACACCATTCTATATGTTGTACAGGGAAGATTAAACCAACTTTCCGTAACTTCTGTAACTCTTCAAACAGCCCGTCCCTCAATTCAAAAGGCATACACCTTACTTTCTAACGCACAGGACGACTGCCTTCTTTTACAGGAATAGTATGAACAACCAAGCTGGGAGGAATGCCTCTCAGCTCATCATAACTCCAAGCAAAGATGTCGCGGAATTCTTGAATCAAGGACACATAGTCCTCCCTTTCTATTGAACTAAGCATGGAATCTAATTTAATTGGCCGCGAATCATTCGGCGTGCCAAGGTCCAACTCAATCACATCCGCATCTCTTATCCTATCTTGTGGTTCTATCGGCTCATTTAGAGTTATCTGATAAATATCCTCAGTAGTGGACCCCTCTTTAGATTCATCACTAGATGATGTATCACTACGAGATGGATCGTCTGTTGTCTCTAATTCAGTAGAAGATAAAGGAGCTCTCCCACTTTTAGGGGACTTAGGGTAAGCATCGACTATTACTCGATTAGCACCTCTACCTAGAATCACTCGACCAACGGGTATATCGACTTGACAATCTGTTCATAAGATCCAAGGCCTCCCTAGCAAGACTCGATAGCTAGGACGTCCTGCAAATCTTATCACCCTAAAGTCCAAGAAGCATTCTACACTTGCCACTGTAACATGGACTCTAGTAACGCAACCTTCTGGTTGTCTCAGACTATCATCAGCCATTCTGAGAAGGGTGGAGTTGTCCTTTTGGATGCTTAGACCCAACCTCTCCATCAACTCTGAACTCATGATATTGACAAAGGATCCAGTGTCTACAATAGCATGTTCCACCAATATTCCATCCACGTAAGCTGGAACCCTAGGGCAATTCTTTTCAGCATGGTCAAACCAATCTTCCCCTACTCGTGCTATGCCCAAAGGTTCTACAATATACCCAATATGCAGGATCTTCTTAAATTCATTGCGTACTCCTAGAGATAATTTAATCAATTGCAAGAGGTTCACATCTAGTTTAACTTCGCAAAGAGAACTTGCTAAATCAAAGTCATGATAAGTAGCCAAAGCTCTCTTTTCTCGCCAAACAATCCTCTCTTTTGGTCTTTGGACTGGTTTGGATGCTTCTTTCTTAGCTCTTGCCTTCTTCCTTGGCACTTCTTCATCTTTTTTAGGGTCGCATTTTCTGTCAACCGGCTTTAGCGGTCCCCCTTCTATGCTAGGATTCTAGACTTGCGTACCCTTGTCCCCTTGCTTAGGGTTTCCCTCGACCGGTTTTTCCTTATCTTTGTCAACCTCTTTAGCCTTTTGGCCTCTTGTCACGGCTCTTAAGTTAGAGGTTTCATCATCATTGACTCGCACAGCCTCAATAAGGCTGACTCCATTGCCTTGTGGCAACTCTTCTATAGTTGTTTTTTCCCTGTGCAATATTTGTCTTGGTGCATCATTCTACTGCAAGTTATTTCCTTGCGCTCTATGATTCACCGGGCCCGACTGTTTACTCCCTTGTTGGAGGGAACTAATCTTACTCCAACAGGTAGCAGCTAAGTGGCTTGACTTCCCACAAATGTCACATTTCACATTTGGATAGTTTCTGGGGAAGTGCTGCCCACCACACCACTTACAACTAAATCTTGAGGGTCCACCCTCTTCAGGGCGTCAACTCCCTATCAGATTTTGTTGCTTCTTCAAGAAATTAACGTCGACGGCTATTTGTTGATATTGTTCGGAAATCATATCGGTATAATGCTTCATCATATCCTTAACTTTGCCAAGGACATTAGATGCACTCAACTCATAGCCTTGATCGTCGACCCGTCGTTCCATTGGCCTAACAATTTGATTTGGCATTGGTTGCTGACCCATAGGAACAACGTTAGAATTTGAAAATTGGCCTCCAACATTTGGTGGATCCAACTGACTTGCCATAGGCATAGTCACATTGGGAGGAGCTGGTAGTAAAGGTACATTTTGAACCACACTCCCTCTCCCATTAGGGTTAGTCATAGGCATCCCTTGACTTCCATTCGTCAATGCTAGATTGCCGCCAGGTACTAAACCCCCATTAACATTCATTCGAGAGGAGTAGGCCATTTTTAATCGTGCTTCTACTCCCTTTGCCCGCGTAATAGCGGTGTCTATATCTACCAAGGCCACACTGCTCAATTGTACTTGGATATTAAAATCCAACCCATGCAAAAAGTATTGCAATTGGGCAGCCAGCGGAATGGGAATGTAAGTTTGTAACTTACGGAATATTTCCTTTAGCTTCTTGGCATAAGCTTTCACATTCTCATGAGGATCTTGGCGTGTTACATTCAAGACCCGCAACCAATATTGGCCACCTCTTTCAAGGGCATATTCAGCTCGAAAAGCTGCATAGAATTGATCAATGGTGGCTATGGTTCCAGACTCTATGATGTGATATCATACCGCAACCCTTCCTTTTAACATCATATTGAAGAACATCATGAGATGTCTCTCATCTTGGATGCAATAATTGAACATCAATCTTTGGAACTCACAAATGTGAAATTCTGCATCCTCTTCAGCTAACCCATTAAAAATGGGCAAGGGAACTCCTAAGGCTGGTAAATCTGGTGTCCTTGCAGGAATTGCAATAGGTTGTGCCATGGTGACAATTGGATTAGCAATGGGAGTTTGAACTATCAGAATCACACCCCCACTTGGAGTGGATAGACTTGGTGGAAAAGAGGAAGAGCTTACGCTTCCTCCTGCACCTAACGGACTATGTGGAGCAATTGGTTTACTAAGAACACTACTTCGTATACGTACCGGGCTACTGCTTTGAGGAGAATAATGACTTACTATCTCTAACCGCCACCTAGCCCTCTCAGCATGTTCAGCTTTTTGGATTTTGGCTTGATGGTCCTTGTCAAAGGAAATAAACCAACTTCCTTTTGGTCCCTAGAAACCCTAGATCCGAAAACCACCACTTATAGGCAGCTCCCGGCAGACGCACCACTGATGGGACATGAAATGGGCCGGCACTGGCTATAGCACTAGCCGAACCTCATGCTCATGACACACAAACACCCTCACGGCCTCGTGGACCAGGAGCCTCAATCTAATGCTAAAGGGAAAACTGCCCCAAAGCTTAATTCATGTGTTTATAGTTTATAGTCCAACGTTTCCCTAAAACTCCTCAAAGGGATAACCCTTACACATTGGCAATGCCACGATCACACACATATGGAGGCACTCCACCGACTAGTAGTCGGAGCCCCATTGCAACTCTCCTACATCGCAGGGATTGGCCCTTTGAAGCACTGCTAAACATATAACACAAACGAGCACAAACTCCTCTCAAGGTACCAATATTTTACGTTCCAGGATGTACCATTTCTCACTACACTTTTCCCTTAGGACCCAACGACTAACCTATAGCTTAGGACATCCTCTCACACTCATCGTTGGTCACAACCTAAGGAAGACAAGTGCCATGCATCCAGGAGGTTTTTTTGATACATTTTAATTATTATGCTCAATGCAAATCATGTATGGCTATGTGCTTGGACAAAAGAAAAATTAGCATCATGCATGGTGCATAAAACAATCTTTCCATGAATTTTACTAGTGCGTGCTGCATTGAAAGGAGGCACCGAGCCATATGCTCATGCTACCATCCTCTTTATTCAAACCGTTTCTTATATGCCAAGTGCAATGCATAAATCAAATCTTTCTTTATCTTTCAGCGTTTCAACCCCTCTTCATCCAACTCTTAGCATTTTGCATCATTGATTGGTTAGATATGGTTTCTATGCATTTCTCCCTTTTAAAAGAACGATAAATACGCACAAAACATAGAAATGGGGACAAACCGAGGCCAACCTCATGCTTTTCCATTTTTATACATTGCACAAACATAAATATAAATTTTCCTAATTTTTCTCAGTCCATCTCCTATTTTTTCCTAATTTTAAACCCATTTTTTCCATTTTTTGTATTTTTCCTATTTTTCTTTAATAAATAATGATTAAAAATGAAATTTGATTGTGGGTTGTGGCCCTTAGGTTCATTGACAGCAAAAACTTATACATTGCACAAACATAAATATAATTTTCTCTAATTTTTCTCAGTCCATTTCCTATTTTTTCATAATTTTAAACCCATTTTTCCCATTTTAGGCATTTTTTCCTATTTTTCTTTAATAAATAGTGATTGAAAATGAAAGTTTATTGTGGGCTGTGGCCCTTAGGTTCATTGACAGCAAAAACTTAGATTTAGTTTGGTGTGACATATCATATTTCTCATTTATATAGCAAAAATCTAATTTTACCCTTAAAACGTGTGTTTTTCATGCATTTTAACACTAATTCCGGTCATCTAGCCTTATATTTTCTGATTTTCAGGTTGCAAACACTTGAAACTCATGGCAAACAATATTATAATGAACTTTCATCCCATATGAACAAGGTTTCATAGAGCAAATAGCATAAAAAGATCATTTTTCTTTATAAAAATAGCATTACCGCTTATTTTTAGGTCTTGATTACTGGACTGATTTCCAGCATGTATTTAATGCTCAGCATCTTCAAGGACAGCACTCTTCATGTCTTCATCCATCCGAAAGCAATCTGGTCTCATCCGGACAAGCTTTCCTCCACCATTCTTCATTGTCTTCTTTCACAAGTGAAGACTAAAATCAGAGATCTTCATCCAGGCCATCATTGCGCAAGTGAAGGGCGGCGATAGCATCAGCATACAGGAGGGAATCAAGCCCCAATGTCAATCAGGGGGGTTACTTGCAAGCTGCCATCATGATCCTCATGGATCATGGCGCAAATTTCGGCGCCATCAGACGCCATCTCCACGCTTCCCCTTCTCATGTTTTTTCATTTTTGCCTCATAAATTTTATTTTATTTTTTTTTGGGGGGGGGGGGGGGGGTCCAATGCTCCCAAAAGGCACCACTCATTTGGCAAAAAATAAGTCCACCTTTTCGTATCTTGACCGGTTCCTTGGCCATTTCCCCGTCCGATGTCCAAATCGAGTGCTGTAAATTTTTGCGCATCTAGCTTGACATCTTGCATTGGCTAGAAACTCCTAAAAATCCGCACGAAAATCTAAAAAATTATCAAAAATCAACAAGTGTCGCTCGGGCGCCGTTTGAGAGTCGTATTTCACTTGGTGCTTAAAATCGTCCTAGCTGGAGCTGCCGCCTTCGATGTTGAAAAATTTTCCCCTAAATTCTCGATTTTTTGGCAAATTTTAGGCACATCCCGAGCTCAAAACTCCACTCTCAGTTCCATGGCCTCATCTCATTGTTACTCAAGAGCCTTCTAGTACTCCATGAGCATTATCAATTTGGCATCCTAAGAGGAGGTACCAGTGGGTGGCAAAGCTGAAGAATTCTTGGTCCAAGCTTGTGGGGAGGGCCTCATCATCATTGAGGGGATTGACCTCCTCATTAATGATAGTCCTCCCTTTGCCAGCTAGCTATATTTAGTGTCTCTATGGTACCATGCTATATAAAGGTTGCTTGCAAGGCCTGCATCCTCTCTCTGACTTATTGCACACCAAGGATGAGGAGAGGTTTGAGGCCTCAATCCCTACCTTGATCTACAATATCTATGGAAATTGAAGTGGAAACAAGCAAGCTTACAGCCATCTCTTTCCTCTCTCTGCCCTGATCGAGAATCTCTCTCTCCTCTAAACGAATGTGAATTGGAGTGGCAGTGATCAAATTTTGAGAGGGCGCAAAAAAATTTGTGCCCCCTCCCCCCCTGTTTGTCAAATTTTTATTAGTTTGAGGGTTCTTATTAAGCCTAAGGTTATTAAACTTTAAAAATAACTAGTTCATCTTTTTGTATTCACACTATCCCACAAGTGGATATTTCGATTATGGGTGGGAAAATGGACTTGAATTCAAGATCCGTTTGAACAGATGGCTTCGCGGCATCGAAATATATAATGTCAAACCTTGTGGGGAGTAAATGGGGGGTCAAATGACCTCTGATGACAAACCAAGACTTGTCTTGGATTCTTGACATCGAAATGCATCTAGAAAAACTCCAAATCAACCATCCTCCACCATTTGATTTTTCATGAAAATTTGGTCTTTTCCCCTTCTTGAGCACTTCTTGCTCCAAAAAATGGCCTCAAATGCTAATACATCTTTGCTAGTAGTGGAAACAATAGGTGTAGCCATAGGGTTAGCCATAGAAGTGGATGGCTTATTGGATACATCAACTATTTTGCCTATAATAGTGGGCAAGCTAGATACATGCATTCTTTCTCTCCGTCTATGTTTTTTCACCAATGTAGTAACAACTTTCTTAAAATTCCTCCACTCTATTTTAAGCCATGTCTATGTAGTCTAATCCTCTAACAAATCATCAAGTTTCTCTTAAAGCTGAGGATCTAGTACTTATAGAAACAATTCAAATTTTTTGACTTGCAAGAGCTTGTTGTTTTGTAAGATCTAATTACTCAAATTGACTTTCAAATTCTCTTAATAACTCTGTAGCCACAAGACCCTTATTGGGTTTTAGAACCCACTCCTAGAAAGTCTTGCAGGTAATCAAACTGGTGTCTTCAATGTAAAATTCTTCATAGAGTATCTTCTTGAAAGCTACCTAGTTAGCATCCTACATGTACAATTCAATAACTCTAAATTTGAATTCATGTATAGTGACATGTACAAAATATTGGCTCCATGCAAGTTGAGCCATCCCAAAGAACTCCATCTTTTGAGCATAGGTATGCAAATATGCAAATACATTCCTGCCATTAGACAACTTCATCTCACACTCTCCTGCTTGCAGAGCATTCATCACAATAGTTTCTGTTTGAGCACAAGTCTACATCACATGTTGTTGTTGTACCTACATAAGCGTATTCATATTCTACACTAACTGATGCAAAACATTACTAGAAATTGTTCTTGAAGGTTCTCCCATCTTGTCTTTCCTTTCAAGGACCTTTCATGTCGGGTTCACCAATGTCGGAGGGGTTTCAATGGAAGGGTCATATCCACCAAGGATCAGAGATAGAAGGAAGGAGAGAATAGGAGATACAATAGAAGAAAAATAATAGATAAAAGGTACACAAGATAGAGACAAAGCTCAATGAATCAAAGCACTATATATTGATAGAACTTGAGAAGTTAAGTAAAATCCTTGTCTAGGACTACTCGAAGCAATTTCCAAGCATTAGATCTCTTGGAACTCCCTAGTAGACCAAAAATGCACGCAAAAAACTAGCTTCTTCTCTGCTACTTAGATGTCAAGTCCGATGGTCCCGTTGGCTCCAAAAGGGGGGTAAAACCCTAGGACGCCTATTCAGAATTCTCCCAAATTAATCCTTCTTCTTACCGTTTTGAGTGTTGTTTGATGCTTGTAAACTATGATTGCATGTTGCACACATTCAAAAGCCCCTTATTTTTGCATGAGATCTTCTAAAATTTGGCTCAAAAGCCACTTACTTTTTGCATGTCACTCTATTCTAGAAGTTTTTTTCCATATTTTAAGGATATTTTACAAGAAATAATATTCAAAATATTAAAAATAGGCTAAACTTATCCTAAAATCTTGTATTTTGAAACTAACCATACTATGGACACTAGCACAAATGACTAAGATGACATTGACTCTCTAGAAAGTCGGATGATGATGGACTCTAGGTTTTTTCACACTGTGTTTGCATAGTGATATGACAATGCTAGAGTGAGAACATGAAAGGGTTGTTTGTGCACAACCACATTGATTGATTTATAATTTTACTTGTTTGAGCACATATGCCATTCACTTTACATATGCATTTTCATACATGGTATCAAGAGTACATAGCACTTGATTTCACGTTGTTGATCGATGCTGAGTGTGAGGACCCCTTGAGCTATAGGATTAGAATAATCATTTCCTTGGGGAAACAACCAAGCTTGTACTGAGGTTTGGAGTATTCTCTTGAAGTTTGGATTAATCTTTAACTATAATTGAAGGGATTGATTCAGACTTATGGGGATTTGATCACTCTCTAGCTAATATATGAAACATTGTTTCAAGATTGGTATTATTGAAGATAGATAAACACTTCAAGTGAATTCAACATCAATCTCAACATACTTCATTAACATCAAGCAGTGGCCAACGTATTTCATTCACTCTTTTCTAATCTCTCTAATTCCAAGTGTTGAAGCATAGCCTATTGCTAATGGAGAGATTAAATTGGCTATAACTTCTTTGCTTGATTGAAAATTTTAGTCAATCTATGCAAAAATTTAGTATCCACTCATTGTTAATTGAATTTCTATCGAAAACACGAGATCTAGAGCATGGCAACTATGGTGGCTCATAGACATAAACCAAACTCATGTACTTGGACATGACAAAGACAAAGTGACTTGACTGAAGGACACAAACCAAGCATTTAGGTACACTAAACTAAAAAACAAAATGACGGTGACATTGCATTCATCTCATATGAAAGTGAAAACTAAGTACAATGTTATATAGAGATGGGTAGGTGCCAGTCTTTCTCTCTATGCCTATGGGATTCCTGAAGCCTACATGTCCTTAGTCCATTTGCTCTTACAAAGAGGCAACATGGATGTGATTGCAAATCTCAACACCCCTCCTCAATCACAATCAAAAGTACAAAGTGTGTAGAGGCTTTAGTGAAAGAAACACCTACAAAGTGTGGGAACACCATAAACATAGCAAACCACTAGAGGTTTTCACAAAAAAGGCTAAGTGTGGGTACCACAAACATGGTGGAAATCTAGAGGCTATAATAGGGACCTCACAAAGTGTATAGAGCCTATAGTACAAGGCTACATGATGAGTTTACAAGCTTATGATAGAAGCATTTGGGCTTTAGACATTACAAGGCTAAAACAATCTATTAGAGTAGGCATAGAAGGACTGATGAGTCTTGTCCTTCTCCTTGTGGTATTTTTCTTCTTCTTCTTCTTCCTTTGCTCCATGGTCTTCTTCTTCTTTCACTATAGCAAGATAGGCCTTTTGGGACATTTTTTTGGCATGGCAGAACTTCTCGGTGTGTCTAGTCCTTTTGCAAAAATCATAGAAAAGCTGGTCCTTCTTGCCTTTGTACCTATTGCCAACATATAACACTTGTTCATCTCTAGATATTCTTGGTTCTTACTTAGTTTTCAACTTCTTTTCCTCCTCTAATAGTGATGCCTAGATATCAACAAGCTTAGGGTTTGGCATATTGATTATGGTTGTTGATACATTATTATATTATGGAGTCAAACTTTTAGGCAAAACCGCAATGCAAACATCTTCTTCCATTTTAATGTTAATTCCCGTAAGCTGGGTTAGAAGTCCTTCCATGTAATTTAGATGTGTGGCAACAAGTGATGTGCTAGATTTCATGTCAAGCCTTAAAAATTCAATCAAGAGTCCATACTTTGATGACTTAGACTGTGCACCAAACAAGGTGTCAAGTCTCTTCCGTGTATCATGTAAAGTATCATAGTTATCCACATGCTGGATATAGTTGTCGTCTAGCTCCAGTTTGATAATGGCCTAAGCCTTATCATCATTATTTTGCTAAGTGACTTCCAGGTCTGCATCACGAGGCTTCTTTTCTTTGCCACTTGTGATGGCCCAGAGACCCTTCTTCATTAGGATAAGCTTGCTGCTAGGTGTGAAACTTGACCCCCTTAAAGTAAACTATCAAAGAGTCCTTGCCCATGTTGGAGTTGCAGGAACAACAGTAAATCAACTCCAAAATTCTTAGATTTCAGTATCAGAAGAAATGATCTTGAGTGTGCAAGCACAAGTGCCCAAAAGGCACTAAGTGACTAGTATCAAGAGATACTTGTGGAGCCACATGCTTGGAAAATATTCAATAGGTCTTCAAGAACTTCTAGGATCCCCTCCGTGATTTGATGTTGGAGTAACCAAAAAAATCTCAAATCTGATGTAAGACAAAGCTGATACGAGTGACAAGAGTCACTGGATAAGTGTCAAGAGACACTATGTTTGAATCTTCTTGAAATGCTTCCAAATCTGCCAAGATCTCCCCTCCTTACTGATTTGATGCCCAAGTAATTGCTGGGAACTGAGTAGGATGTCAGATCAGAGTGGCAGGAGGTTGGTTTAGGTGGCAGGAGAGAGAAAATGAAGGAGAGATGAAGCTTTTGAGTTTTGGCTATGGAAGTGAGCTATGGATGCTTGATCTTCAAGTCTTCCAAAAACACTTTCCCTCAATGATTTGAGTGGTGATTCTTGCTTGAAACTTCAAAAATCAATGGATTAGAGTGGCCTTATCTGGGTAGGAGAGAGAGAATAAAGATGAGGTAAACTAGAAGCTTGAAGTTGAAAAGATATGGCTTCCCATCTTAGGGTTTACAGCAAGCGACTGGTTTTTAACTCTGTGTGAGCTATAGGTTGAATCATCTTCAAAAAAAAACAAAGAAAGCTTGTGACATGGGCTTCAAAATTCCTATGCATTTGAGCCAGATCGTTGTGCCTAGGGAAATCAAAGACAGTACGAACTGACACAGATGCAACCAGGACAACGACATGTTGCAGATGAAATGTTAAGCCAATGGAGGCTTAATGTCAATGTCTTATGTAATAGAAATCTTTGCTTTGAATCAAAGAACAACTGTCTATAAGGAAGCATGTTGATTGATGGCCTATGTCAAGAGATTTGAGAGCTCCATCAGAGGTAGTAATGTGTGTATCTGGCTACCATGGCAGATTGGTGAAGGTAGAGTTGAGAAATGAGGTCATTAGTTAGCCTTGAGTTGGGCAATGATGGAGGAGAGCTGAGAGATGTGGAGAATCAGAGTTTGTAGTAAGAAGAATGTGCACAAGAGGGAGATGAGAGCTCAAAGTACAAGAACAAAATCTTGCTTACTACGTTGCTTAGAGTACAACTTGGGTACACTCTCTCACTTCTTGATAGTGACCCATAGGCTATTTATATAGCCTCTGCCAAGCTAGGGTTAGGGTTTCCCCTACCCCTTAAGGCCATTCACATACATCTACCCTCATAGACCCTTGCTTAGGGTGGATTCCCATGCCTATATTCTAACACCCCCCTCAATTCTAGGGTGGCATTGCATCACAAGACATGTTAAAGTTCCCCCCTCAATCAAATGGGATGCCTTTATAAATCAAGCTACAAAGATATTCATAAGTAGAGGATGTTATAAGACTCAAAAGAGTCTGTCATCTCTGGATTGGGAGGCAAAGTTGGCCTCCAATTCCTTAGGTACTTCTGGAACACTAGGACACTTACTAGTGATATGCCCGGCCTTTTTGGATTTATTGCACTTCATTTTGTCAGGATATTTCTTCCAACAATTACTTATAATATGTCCTTTTTTGTGATAGAATGAGCACTTAGTAGAAGTAGTATGGACTCACACTTGCTCACGTGACGTAAATGCTGAAGTCCCTTCAGTATGGTTTCTCTTCTCTTCATCCAAGCAAGACTGGATGGTACTTGCCAAGGTTTGGGATATGAGTTAGGGTAGTCACAAGAGTTGGAAAAACCTTCTTTACAGACTTCAGAAGGATGGTAATGGAATCTTCATCATGAATGGGTGCTTGAACGGAGGCAAGCTGTGCCATAAGCCCCTTCATATGTGAAATAAACTTGCTTAGATCTTCTCCCTGTTTATACTCCAAGTTGAAAAACTCAATCTTAGAAAGATCTTGGAGTTCTTCCCTATAACACCGTAGAGCCTTTCAAGTTCATCCCACTTATCCTTGGTGTTTGAGAGTTGGTCTATATGATGAATTAAAGATTCATCTAAAAGAAGCATGATGATGGCCTGAGCTCTTTCATCATCTTCTACAACTTGGGGATTGGATGGGTTAATAACTTTGGTCCCTTTTATGAAGGGACAGTAGCCCCTTTCCATCATTTTGTATTTTACCAAGACTTGACAAGGATGGAAATATTTTCCATTGAACTTGCAAATTTGAGGCCTTATATATCATTGAACACCCAAAGCCTCATTTAGTCATGCATATCACACTTGTTTTTTAGAATGCTAGCACTACTATGTATACATATGGATTGAGGAAAGAGATTAAAGCCATACAAGATAGCAAGATAGTAGCAAGAAAAAAGAGAGATTACTCTCCCTTACTATTGAGGACTTTGTGTGGATGCATAACCTAGCCTAGAAGGAACTTTGTACACCTTCCATAGTTTTAGAGCCCATTTGGGTGCCTTGTTCACTGTATTATCCCTCATCATAGGTGGTGGATCACAAAAAATCACATGGAATAGAGTGGAAAACATTTTAAGACCATTGGGTTGATCCATTGGCACTAAAATAGGTCATAAATAGAAAAATTACAGGTTTATTACAAGGTATTTTAGCCTATTATACCACTCATTAATAGGTTAGAGGTGTACACAAGAGTAAAAGGACATTTGGGCAGTGATTAGGGTTAAAATTTGGTCATTTAGAGGGTATACAAGTGGTTCTTAGTCAAACACTAAATAAATATTGAAATTCAACAAGAAATTTAGGTTTTACATAGATACTAGCATGTGTTTTTTCACTCTTGGAGTAGTATAACAGGTCTTATAGGTGCCCCATAAGCTGCACTTTAGGATTATTCATATTTGGTCCAACTAGAAAAATTTCAAGAATATATATTATAGGTATAAATAGGGCATATATAGGTGCTTGAATTATCATGGAGATTATTGGAACTTAATTCTAGGGTCAGTAAAAGGCTTTCTAATAGAAAACATAGTACTTGGGAGGATTGGGGACTTTATTATCAAGGTCCCAATATAGAAATCATCCTATTTGAATACCAAAATCAAAAGTTATTACCATTTTTTTAATGCTATTTGTTAGAGCTATATATAGGTCACCCTATCTAAACTAGGTCTCACATATATATATGTAGATTGTGATCAATATGATGTAGTCTTTGGGAGTGTATATAGTGTGTGTCTTCTCTCCTTATCACGTCTCTACATATCTTCTCTCTCTACATGTCAACATGGTATCAGAGCTATCACGATCGACTACAACCAATTCCTTGAAGAAGATAATCAAGAAGTATATCTATGTAGTATCTCTTCAATTATTGATTCATGTTCTTTTAACCCTTAAATTCAATGTATTGTGTATTCTATGAGCATCTTATGCTATGGATTCTAAGCATAGAAGAAGTTCACTCAATCATCATTTAGATTGCAGATATGTTGAATTGCAGATATGCCTTTCTTGGACACCCTAAAAGTTTCTATCTGGGAAAGTCTTAAAGAAATGCCTTTCTCAAGAAAACCAGTTTTTGTCATGTGCTAGGACTCACAAGCTTTCTTTCTATCAAATGCTACTCAATTTTGAGTTTTGTATCAAAAGTTATGTTAGTTCAAGTAATATGGACTTGAAATATGAAAACAAATAGGACAATAGCTTTTCGTGCACACTTCTATGATACAGGTTTCATCACAATTACTCACTCTTGCATTTTTGCATTTCTTGAAAAATTAGCCAAATCATCATCTATTCTTGGCCAAAAAGTAAAGCGATAACATTTCGAGTGTTGTTCATATTTCTCATCTATGCTGGATTGATTTCTTGTCTTGCACATTTTGTCTATTTTGGGTCGCTTTATTCTTGCCAATTTTTTGTCTATCTTGGGTCTCTTTCTTTTGGAGTATGCTTTTTGAACTAAACATATTTCCTTACAGCATAGATTCTGCATACAATTTGTCATGCTACACTTCCATCTCAACGTTTCATACATGGTGTGCAGATTCTGTAATCTTATATTATACGTACTCTTTCATCTTGGTCAATTTCCTTTTGGTGGACAACGTTTCATTCCTCACTTTCAAGGACAATGATTCCTTGGGTGGAAAGTAAAGATGCTGCTAATTCTTGAAGGTGATGACTTGCATGATATTGTTATTGGTAATTATGAATGTCCGCTTCAACCAATTGATCAAGCTCATGATAATACCCTTGTAAATTGAAGGACTTATCTTTGCAGAATGGTAAACTCTTTATAATGAGTGGGTCAGATGCGACAAAGTAGCTCATCGATATACTCCTTTTTTTCTTCAAGAATCTCTTATGCTTGATGTATGTAATCTTTCAACCTCACAAGCTATATGGGAGTATTTGATAGCAAATTTTGAGAAGAAATTTATTACAAAAATACTTTATCTTTGTAGTCAACTCACTAAGTTACAATACAACATCAGAACTTCTATGACAACACATATCGAATCATTCAAGAACATTTTCAATCAGCTTGTTGTTGCTAGTGATGCTATTCCACAAAAGCAATTGGTAATACAACTTCTTGATACTGTAAAGGATCTTGCTTATGATAAAATTGTTACCATATTATCTAACAAAGATGGGATCAATTTTGATCAAGCTTGTATATCTTTGATTCAATATTCACAACCACATGAATGACAACACACAAATCAAGAAACGGTTATGATCTCACAAGAGGATACATAATTAGAATAAATTGACAAAGTTGTACTTGCTCGAAGGCATCCCTTTCCATACTCTACATGTAGGAGTCATTGTGGTGGTAACTTCTCTTGTCTCAAGTTTCCTAACAAACATTGTTCTTATTGTAATAGAAATGGTCATAGTACAGATGATTACTAGGCAAAACAATATGATGAAGAACATGGTGTTACAAATAAACAACTGTATTTATCTAGAGATTATTCTCATTGTTGTGACTATTGCAAAAAGAGTGATCATCCAAACCATCTATGTTTCAAGAGGCATTTTGATTCAGATCATAATAGAGCATACATTGCTACACATGACAATACTGCTGAAGAAGTAACTTGTGTGATTTATTCTCTCTCTCCAAAAAGGATACTCTTTTTATTATTGATTCTGGTGCTATGCAAAACATGACATATCAATCCCAATGGTTACATAATTATCATTCTATTCTTGTCAAGAAATTGGTTTATATTGCCGATGACACAACCTACCAAGTCAAAGGTATAGGTGATTTATAGCTTAGTATTCTTTCTTCAACAAGGATTTTGCATGGAGTTTAACATGTCCCATATCTACAAAGGAATCTTCTTTCAGTTGCAAGACTTATGGATCTTGGTCTCTTTGTCGGTTTTGACCATACCAAGTGTGGCATTAAGAAAGATGGCCAAACTATAGCTATTGCTCCTCGAAATGGTAATATTTTTGAGCTATCTATAAATGAAGATGTTGCAAATGTTGTTACAGCTCGTGGTGATCTTAACAACAAAATATGGCATCATCACTTTGTTCACTTTGATTTTTCTAATCTTGTCGATCTTTATCAACATGACCTTCTTCAAGGTATGGAATTCAAAGATCATCCTCATATGGGTATTTGTGAATATTGTGCACTCGAAAAGCATTTTCACGAACCCTTTTCCATTTCCACTACAACTCATTCTAGAGATTCGCTTGATCTTATTCACACTGATATTTGTGGACATTTTCCTCCATCCAAATCTCAATATTGGTATTTCATGACTTTTATTGATGACTTCTCAAGATACACCATTGTTTTTCTCTTGGGACACAAATTAGAAGCTTTATTATCTTTTAAGCAATATCAAAAAGCTACAAACTTCATACTGGTCATCCCATCAAGAAACTTTGCAGTGATAATGGTGGAGAATACATTTCAAATTATTTTGATGATTACTGTAATAATCAAGGTATTCACACAATGAATATACGATTCCCTACTCTCCTCAATAGAATGGTATTGCTGAACATAAAAATAGGACTATTCTCAATGCCATGTGATGTATGCTCATTCATTCTGGCTTATCTCGATGTCTCTAGGCTAAATTAGTCATAATAGCAGTATTTGTGCAAAATCATCTTCCTACAACTACTCCTTTTGATAAAATAGTGACTACTACTTGGACAAGTGAAACTCCTTGTATTTCATATTTTTGAACTTTTGGATGTCTTGCCTATATTCATGTACCCAAAGAGACTCACAAAAAACTTGATCCTCTCAGTTTGAAATTTATTTTCATTGGATATTAAACTTTTTCTAAGGGATATAAGTTTTATGATCCATCTTCCAAGAAGGTAATCATAAGTCATGATGCTATTTTCAATGAGCAACTTATGGGTAGCACATGGTCTCAAGAGGATGCTGGGGACACCTGGTCACTAGAGGACATTGATGATACAAAGCCATTACTCACTTCTTTTCATTTTCTATATGATGATGAAACTCCTTCATGGGATAATATTGACTCTTCAAATTGGGATTCACAACCTGCACCTATTATTGCTGATAATGGCTGTAAGAAGCTGGGAATAGTTAGAATGCTAATAATATGCCATGTCACATTGACACCGGTATATAAGGAGAGAAGTTGTAATTTTTCATATCTTTTTTACATATCAATACATTTACAATCTTTCTCTCCCTTCTTGCTCCAAGCTTCCATGGCTTCTTCATCTTTCATGTCTTTCTCTCTCCAATTCTAGTCTTTCTCTCTCCTCATCACTCTTATTCTCTCTCTCTCCCTGCAGTCTTTCTCTCTCCTCTGTAGTCTTTCTCTCTCCTCTTTCTCTCTCCCTGGTTCTCTCTTTGACAAGTGGTATCAGAGCTTCAGTCTTTGATCCATTAATTTCTTCCATTTTCACTCCCATTTTTCTATTTCAAAACCAATTTCAGACAAAAATGGTACAAGACAGTGACTAGTGGAGTGCTGTAGGACAACTACAGTTAGCAAATGACTACATCTGGAGATATCCAAGGTCAGATATGGCGGATAAGGGCTTAAATGGCTGGACGTCATCAAATTTTATGCAAAAATGGAGGTAACTAGGGTAAAGGATGGTTAACCGGGCTTAGTTAGAGACTAAACTACAGTTACTTTTCAAAAGAGATCTTCCTTTCCTCTTTTCTCAAGCTCTGCCCAAGCTGGAGTTTGCTGGCTGAGATCTTTTCTTTTCTCACTGATCTTTGCTCTCCATCAACAATGGCCTGCATAATGGCACTCTAGACATCAAATGCAACAAGTTGAGCACCATTCATGCCCTGTAGAAGCTGCCACGTGGCCTGGACAGCAGCCTGAAAATTGCGCTGATTTTTCCAGTCCTGTTCTCCTTCAGTTCTCAACCAATCTTCAGCTATGGTGCTAATTCATCATTGGCAGTGATTCCTTCAAGGTTCTGGTGTGTTCACTCCAAAATAGAGCTATATTTCTTAGCTTTTCACTCTCTTGAAACCCTACATGAACAGTCCATGGGCAGCCATGAAAGCTTTAGCCCAAGCTTCCATTTCTTGACAATTTCTTGAAGATTCTTCATCCTTTTGGCCCGTGGAATCATTTCAGCAAGGATTCTTCAACAAATTGCAAGGATTAAGCACGGGATGGCTAAAGATTGAAGATCAAGAGCTTCTATGGAGAAAAAATTTGGGGGAAATGGGTTTAATGCTTCAATTTCAAGCATTTGAAGCTTCAAGATTGGTCTCAACCATCAGATAAGCAAGCCTTATGGATTATTTTTCTAACATTGGACAACCGGGAGCCCTATCAAGCATTTGGCAAGTTATTTTCAGCCATGTCAAGGTATTTCTCTTCAATTTTTAATCTCTCTCATTAATCCAATTGTTGAGCTTAAGCCATTTGACTGAGAGATTAAAGAATTGAACATTTTCATCAAATTCTCAGCCAACCTTTGCTTGAATTCATCTATTCAAGAATGCAATGCTTGCCTAATGCATATTAGCTTCAATCAGTGAATGAAAGGCCTCAATCTGAGATTTCAGCATAACATTTGAATCTTATTGACTGAATACATTGATTGATTCCTTTGTTTACTCTAATCCAATTGATTGGTTGATTCTCTTTTGCCTAAATTGGAAAATTGTAAAAGAGTAAGTACTAGCAATCAGTGAGTCACTAAATTGCATAGGTAAAACCCTTCTCCCATCTCAAGTTTTCTTATCAATCAATTGCATCTCATGAAAGGCTGAATGGATATTTTTCAATTGCATATCATGCTGATTGCTTAGCACACTAGCCTCTGCCATGTTGATATTCCCACTGAGGAAAAAGGTGGATGCCGGGGGAGATAGTGGGACAAAAGAGAGGTGACCCTCCCTCACTATCGAAGATCCCGAAGGGGTGCAACCAACCGACCCGGGGGGAACTTTGCCCACCTCCCGGTGATTTGGAGCCCGTGTAGGGAGCCCGTCCTGCTGTTTTATCCCTCACACAGGTACAGCGAGTGGAGAATTGAAGATTGAAGACTTTCCAACGACTCAAGTACCTACTGGATTAAAACAGGGTAAAACATGACATTTTCAGGTTACCCACAGGGTATTTACAGGTGGATACAGGTACACCCTTTGATACTGAATCACAGGTGTAGGTACTACAGGGTACCCACAGGTCCTATATACCCCTTTGCAGGGTTTGGTAGCCATTTGAGGTTACTTTCTTGCATTACAGGGTCAAAACAGGGCACTTACAGGTCTAAACAGGGTGCAGGACTGGACAGTTCAGACTCTGAAATTCAATTACAATTTTTTTTGTCCTAAACCTGTTATAGCGTGCTATAGCTCATCTCGAAGAGAGCATTGTTAGCTTCGATTTTCATAAAAAAAATTTGCAATCGGAGTTTTCTAGCCAAAGTTATAGCCGTTTTACTGACAGGGGGTACTGCAGGACTGTACTAGTATGGCAGGACATAAAGGCAAAAATAAGGTCCAGGAGGACTATGCACAGCAAATCAGGGATTCCATGATGGAAAGCACACTTCAAGAGAACCCTGAAGAGCCTCAACAAGGAGAGATTAGTATACTCAATGACGCTTTGTGTGCCCATGAATTAAGACATAAGGAACGTCATGAGACTATTTTGTCAGCAATGGAGCATATGATTTTATCATTTGATCAAACGAAGTCTACTGTTGAGAAGATGATGGAATCAACTAACCGAACCAATGCTTCCATTGATAAATTGGTAGAATGTAATGCTCAACTTATGGCACAATTTTCTCAACTCATGTAGTCACAAAAGGGATCACAAGAAGCAAATGAGAAGGCTTGTTCAAACAATGACCCTTCAGTCCCACTTAAGCCTTCCAACCAAAATGGTTATGGAGATGGGATCATAGGAAGAAGAGGCATACCAAATAGTCAATATGAAGTGGGGGAAGCTTCACAAAGGCATGATGATTATTTGGGCAGTTTGAATGGAGCCAATACTCAAACTTTTGGACTGCATACTCAGAATTCTAGGGGTGCTTTACCAACAGGAAGATTACATGGTAATTCTCAGCCACCTGTTGGAAGATTTCAGTCTCAATTTGGGGGTTCTGTACTTAGAAATCCCGATCAGCCAGTTTTGGGACAGCAACCCTTCCATGATAGAGAATTTAAGGACAAAATTGTTTTATCCAAATTCAATGGCCAGTCATCTTCACCATCAGAATTAGAGGAATGGACCTCTAAGATGGAGTCTTATTTCGATATATTTCCTAAAACTGATGATATGAAGATACACTTTGCCTCCCTCCACTTAGAAGGATTTACTCACACTTGGTGGAGGTATATCAAGAAAGAGAATGTACTTATTGAGAATTGGGAAGCTTTCAAGGCACTTATGGCTGAAGTCTTTGTTTCACCTCTTGAAAAAGAGAAGTTAGAACGAAGATGGTATGGTTTGGAACAAAGGGGCCTAAGTGTAAGAGAATATACAAACCAATTCCTCAACTTGACCATGTATGTGGAAAACATCAGTGATGAGGCCAAGTTACACAAGTTCATGTATGGTTTAGAACCATCCTTGTCAGCCAGCTGATGTTATGGCGCAGAATCCTACTTCACTTTTCAAGGCTGTTGAGCTTGCAGAGCGCTTTGGAAGGAAGTATAGGAAAGAGTCTTCATTTCAGCCAAGTTATGGACAGCCAAGGACTGTTTTAAAGCAAGGGCAAGTTGGTAACAATTATGGCAGCAATCATATGCCTAGTGGGAGCTTACTGATTCCAACTTATCCTCCATTTAATGCTTCTAGGCTTCAAAGCAATTTCAGGACAGCAAACAGTCCAAAAGTTGAATTTAAGCAAGGTGACAATAAGCCTAAGTCTACTTCAGCCAATACAAATTCCAAAAATATTCCCATGGATCTTTACAAGGAAAGAAAGGACAAAGGCTTATGCTTCAAGTGTGGAGAAAAGTATACTCCTGACCATGCTTCAAAGTGTGTATACAAAAATGCCAAGCCAAAAATTCAGAGTATGCTAGTTCTTGAGGACTTTGAAAATGACATAAATGAAGTTAATGCAGTCACAATCAATGCTGAAAATGAAGATTTCGAGGATGATGGTGGACAGGAGTACTTCTATGATCCATCTGACTCTTTTCCTTTTGATCCAGGTGGTGATATCCCATTTGATCCTGGTGGATTTTGTAATGAGTTGCCTGCTGCCACTAATTGTTCTATCTCTATGGATGCTTGGACGGGATCTAAGAGCCCCAATACACTTCGTATGAAGGGAAGCATATGTGGAAAGCCAGTGTTCATCTTGATAGATAGTGGTAGTACTCACAGTTTTGTAAATAAATCTATTATGTACAAGTTGAATTGTGTTCCCACCGACTTATAGCAGCCTATTCGAGTACAAGTGGCTAATGGTGAAGAGGAAACCAGTACGCAGATTTGCCCACAGGTTTCTTTGCAGATGGTTGAAAATTTTGAAGTCAAAGTAAACCTGATCACTTTGGAAATGGGGCCCATAGATATTGTACTTGGTTGTGATTGGTTGATGACCTTAGGCAGGATTACTATGGATTTCTCACAGTTATATATGGAGTTTTTCTCCAATGGACAGCTCATCCGTTTACAAGGGATCCCTAGTAGATCTGATTTTCAGCTTATCACCATTCAACAACTCAAGAAAGAGTACAAAAAGTGCTCACAGATATTTGTATTGCACTTGAACAAAGAAACGCAGGATCAGCCCAATAATTCAGCAAACCATCCAGCCTTGACAGCTCTTCTTGAGGAGTATAGAGATTTATTTGAAGTACCTACTTCATTGCCTCCTAAGAGAGCGGTGGATCACCCCATTGATTTGGAACCCAACTCAAAGACAATCAATAAGCCACCTTACAGACTATCAAAATGTGAACGAGAGGAAGTAGCCAAGCAAATCAAAGATCTTCTTGAAATGGGATTTATTGAACCCAGTTCTTCACCTTATGCATCCCCAGTCTTGTTAGTCAAAAAGAAAGATGGATCTTTCAGAATGTGCATTGACTACAGGGATCTCAATAAGATAACAGTGAAGAACAGGTATCCTATACCCAGGATAGATGATTTGCTTGATGAGCTTAAGGGGGCTCGATTCTTCACGAAGATTGATTTGAGATCAGGGTATCATCAGATTCGCATGAGAGAGGGTGATGAGGTCAAGATTGCTTTTAGGACTGATCGTGGGCTCTACCATTTCTTGGTGATGCCATTCGGCCTTACAAATGCTCCAGCTACCTTTCAAAGCCTGATGAATAAGATTCTACAACCTTTCCTCTTTCAGTTTGTCTTGGTGTTCTTCGACGACATTTTGATCTACATCAAGACTTTTCAGGATCATTTGTCGCATATGAGGAAGGTTTTTGATGTGTTGAGACATCATAGGCTTTTTGCTAAGGAGAAGAAGTGTTCTTTCATGCAGACTGAAGTGGAATACTTAGGACATATAGTCAGTGAAAAAGGAATACAGGCTGATCCCAAGAAGGTGCAATGCATAAAAGATTGGCCAACGCCTACTACTACTACCTCTCTTAGAGGATTTCTTGGTCTATCTTCATTCTATCGCAGATTTATAAAGCATTATGCGGCAATTGCAGCCCCTTTAACTGACAGGTTGAAGAAAGAGGCTTTCTTTTGGGATGCTCTTGTAGATAGCAGCTTCAACCAGTTAAAGGAATTACTTACCACTGCTCCTATTCTTGTATGCCCGGATTTCTCTAAAGAGTTTACTATACAGTGTGATGCTAGTGGCCGTGGCATTGGGGCTGTTTTGCTTCAGGAGCATGGAGTAATTGCATTTGAAAGCCGTAAGCTTACTGATAAGGAGATGGCCATGAATGTTTATGACCAGGAAATGTTGTCTATTCTGCATGCAATCAAGAAATGGCACCATTACTTATATGGCAGCCGATTCAAAGTACATAGTGATCATCGCGTACTCAAGTATTTCCTTACTCAGTCAAATCTAACTCCAAAGCAACGAGATGGGTAGCAACATTACAAAATTATGACTTTGACATCACTCATACAAGGGGCAAAGATAACATAGTGGCTGATTCTCTCTCTCGTATGTGGGCCTGCAAAGTATCAGCCATGACAGAATTACATAGTGATTGGATTGAAGAGCTACAAGAGGCATATCTCTTAGATGAGGAATTCAGCCAAATCTTTCAAAAATTACAACAAGGTCTTATGGAAGAAAACTCACATTACCAGCTTAAAAATGGTCTTATTTGGTGGAAGGGCAAGATTGTTATTCCCTCTACTTCTTCTTTCAAGCGAAAAATTATGGAGGAGTTGCATTCTTCGCCTTTAGCTGGACACTTGGGAGTTTTCAAGACTTATGACAGGATCAGCAAGAGCTTTTATTGGAAAGGACTGTGGAAAGATGTCAAGGACTTCGTTATGAAGTGTATGCCTTGTCAGCAAAATAAGGATAGCACCCATAAGCCAGGAGGTTTGTTGCAGCCATTGCCTATTCCTACGGGTAAATGGACTTATATTACTATGGACTTTATCATTGGCTTATCTACTACCAAGAAGGGGTGGAATAGTATTTATGTGGTGGTTGACAGACTCACCAAAGCAGCTCATTTTATCCCAACAAAAATTCAGTTTACTGCTTCTCAGGTGGCCAACCACTTTATGGAGCATATTTTCAGATTACATGGATTACCGCAGGTGATTGTCCATGATAGGGACTCAAAGTTTATGAGTAACTTTTGGCAAGCAGTATTTACATCTATGGGTACTAAGTTGGCTCCATCTACGGCTTATCATCCCCAAACTGATGGACAGACAGAGAGAGTTAATAAATGGTTGGAGACTTATCTTCGCCATTTTTGCTATGATGTCCAAACCTCATGGGATTCTTGGTTACACCTGGTTGAGTTTGCTTATAACAATTCCACTCATGTGAGCATAGGAGTTTCACCCTTTGAGGCTTTGTATGGTTACAAGGTGCCCTTACCCATAGTCATTTTTAATGAAAAGATCAACCCTCATGGGAAGGAAGAGTTGGAAAGAATGCAGACCCTTCTTCAGCAATGCAAGGTGAATCTAAGGAAGGCTCAAGATCAGATGAAGATGTATGATGATGAGAAGAGGAGGCCTTTAGAGTTCCAGGAAGGAGAGCTGGTTTTGTTGAAGGTGCCCAAATCCAAGTACTCTACATTGAAAGATGGATCCAGTAATAATCTTGCCCACAGATTCTATGGCCCTTACAGGATCCTTAAGCGGATTGGAGATTTGGCATATAGACTAGAGCTTCCCTCTTCTACAAAGATTCATAACGTCTTCCATGTTAGTCAGCTCAAGCCCTATTATGGTGATCCAGTGGATTTAGTTGATGAGCTGCCACCTATTGATGAAGATGGTATTGTTCAGTATATCCCAGAGGCTGTTATAGGTCAGCGTGAAAAGAAGCTTCGATCACATTCTATTGTGGAATATTTGATTAAATGGAGAGGTTTACCCTCTGAAGAGGCTTCTTGGAGACCTGATTCAATATTGGATGAGTATCCATACTTGAAGGATACATTGGTGGCTGAAGCCTATTGCTTATGGAGCTAGTACTAGTGCAGACTGGTTCAGGACAGCACGTTGTTTTAGAAAAGTTTTTGTTGTACCTCATTTTCAGAATTGAGCTATCTACATGAGCTTAAAGTACTCTTCAAGAGCTTCGTTTTGATATGTGGTACATTTTATTTGGACACTTCTATCAAAAGTTATGGCAGATTTCGTCCAGCAGGGACTGTTATTTCAGCAAGCTGTCTACTTTCTTCTGGAACTATTTGTTGAAGATTCTATGGCTCCAATGGCTTCTAAAGTTCTTCAAATCATGTATATAGCGGGGTCCTCTTTCCGTTCTTCAAATTCAGCCCTTGTAATGATAATTCTTCACTCATCTCCCATTTGTAAAGTTGTAAAACAGAGTAGTACTCTGTTCTATCCATCTCTTCTTTAGTTTTTTCTAGGTTTGTTTTTTAGGACAAAAACTTTTGGGAAGGGATGGATTGTAAGAAGCTGGGAATAGTTAGAATGCTAATAATATGCCATGTCACATTGACACTGGTATATAAGGAGAGAAGTTGTAATTTTTCATATCTTTTTTACATATCAATACATTTACAATCTTTCTCTCCCTTCTTGCTCCAAGCTTCCATGGCTTCTTCATCTTTCCTGTCTTTCTCTCTCCAATTCTAGTCTTTCTCTCTCCTCGTCACTCTTATTCTCTCTCTCCCTGCAGTCTTTCTCTCTCCTCTTTCTCTCTCCCTGGTTCTCTCTCTGACAATGGCCTTGGCATTGATCTTTATGTTGATCTTCCAATTGATAATGAGCATGGTACTTGTCATGTTTATGATGCTTATATTCTTGAGAATGCTCTCAATATTTGTGAAGACCCTCTCTCTTATAGTGATGCCATGTCATCCCCACAAAAGGAACAATGGAACAAGGTCATGGAAGCTGAGTATGAATCCATTCTCTCTAAAGGTACATGGGTTCTAGTGGAGTTACCACACCTGGACGTACTACTATTAAATGCAAGTGGGTTTATAAGACTAAAACAAAAGAAGATGGAACATTTGACAAATTCAAAGTAAGGCTAGTTGCCAATTTAGATTTCTCACAAATTGTAGGAGTTGATTATCAAGAAACTTTCTTACGTGTTGTTCATATTATCAGTGAGGCAGTCAATTGAACGAGTGAACAAAACCGAGCCAGCCCAAAAAAGCGAGTAAGAAAAGTTAATGGTATAATAAAAGTAAAGTGTAGTTCAAAACAAAGATTCATAACTAGTTTCACCATAACTACACATAAGTTCTACTGATAAAAGTGACAATAAAAAAAGTTGCTTCCAAAGTATCAGAAGTTTGAATGCTCACTAATCATCATAGGGATTGTCCACAACTTGCACTTTGTAGGCATCTAGTTCTAGCTCCTCATCATCAAGACCCAAGCGTGCTCTCTTTGCACCTACTTCTTCTACAAGAGGTCAAACCACAACATCGACTATATCTTCACATATATCAAATGAAAAACATGGACGAGAAGATGCTTGGCATGCACGCATCAGAGGTGCAGTGCCACACCCCATCTCCAAAATCAATCCCAATGGTGGACACAAAAGATCTAATACACAGAGCAAGAATACAGGTGATCTCTAAAGACCTCCACGCCAAAGAGTCGAAGAAGATGGTCGTGCCAATCTATTTCTCTCTAGAAGGTAATGGGGCCAGTAGTCACTCGATGGATCAATTTGCAACTTGCAGAATTGAGAGCTGCTCTCTCCAAGAAAGGTGGGTGGATGACATCCACTACGACGAGCAAATACCAAAAGAGAAGATCGGCTCTACATAAAGCATAAAGGTCAAATATGTTCACTACAAGAATTACAAACCAAAAGTTTAAGATCACTTACTGACACCTCAAGATCTCATTGTTCCCCATAGCCATATGGAAGCTTGTCAAGCACAAAAACTCGCCTGACAACTTCGAGACCAAGCACATGTATGTACTTCTCAAGCCAAGATAATGCATCACCTATTTTATCAAAGAAAAACTTTACTTTCTTGTTTAGTTAAGTACTTATGCCAACACACATTGACCAGGACAATATACCTGTCAAAGTTATCCAAGTAACTAACCATCCACTATCTCCCAAAGAGGCAACAACAACTGTAATTCCTAGGCAAATGTGTGCCTTCGTGAGTATATTCCAAACATGCAAGGTGGTTTCTTTATCAATCAAACATCCAGTAGGAAAGTCAATGAAGAAAACATCACAAGCCCATTTCACATGCTTCCCATTCCGTACATATGTCATATCATGTTTTGCAAGCCTAGAAAAGAACTCATGTATTGTCTTGTAAGCATCATTTTTTCTCCCTGCAATAAAATCTTGCCCCATAGAGATGTAGTCACCCATCATGCACCCATAACTTATCACATCATCATCTTTATTGGAATGCATATCATTTAGTGGGCAAGGAAGAAATACAAATGGAATGATCTCCTTGATGGCAACTCTTTGCCCTGCAATAAACAAGAATATATGAGTATAAATTGGATGCAACATGTGTTACGATCTCTAATGATATAATCTATTCCACCTCCTTGGACGCTACTCCTTTGCTCCACTTCATGTTGTTTGGGACTATTGTCTTCTCTCTCTTGCATTGCTATAGCACAAAGCATTTGCAATGATTCGCATTTTAACAAGGGAAAAAAACTTCACAACCATTGCACCCAAAATATAATCTTACCATCACTTTCTTTCTTTGTCTCCTTTTTAGACCGTGTATTGCATCGATCCCCAAGAGGTGTGTCAATAGATTTTTTGGAATGCACTTTGTGCAATTGCTTCTCTCTTGCCAAAACATATCCACTTCCAAGATCCACCCACCAAGGGCGATGGTCGATCTCCCAATCAGAGAGATTATGCATGCTCTTGGGATACATGCATACTTCCTCATTATCTCTGTCAATCCATCCTTTGCAATGATCTGGAACCCTGGCTATCTTCTTCTCTCCAATCAAATGAAGTAGATACCTTTTGCATGACATATTAGCACAAGCTATTAAAATAAACAAAGAGCAACTAAAGTTAAGCTCATTATGGCAACAAATCTACCTGTAGACAAGTCGATATGCAGACATTATGATTTCATTTCTCTTTTGGCGCTGAGGACCTTCCACCTTCTTTGATCCTCGTGCATCTATAGCTTGCTCTCTTGCTCTTACATGAGCAAACATATATTTTCTAGCCTCTAATTTCACACCCTCCATGTAATCCTGTAATAAGTAATCCTGTGGAAGATCCAAAGGTGTACCTAAAACACACATTTTTTTCAAGTCTTCCAATGCTTGAATAGCCTCGACCTCAACCTTTTCCAAAAAGCACTCCCATGTCAACCACCTTAACAAAAAAAATCAAATCTATTAGTATCACAAGATACACATGATACTAGTAATATCAAGACTACAAAAGCTTTCAAATTGACACTTACAATCTGTACTCATTATCCGACGATGGCATACCATACATATCTTTTAATCTCTTGTTTGCATCCAAGAGAGAGAGCATCACCAATCTTTTTTCTTCCCTCATATCAGCATTTGCTAGGAATTTCAACTTGGCAATAGTAATCACTGAGTCTGGGCTATCAAACTTCAGTGTAAATATTCTATCCAACCATTGATCCCCTAGCTTGGGATCAAGCACATTAAGAACCTGCAAAGTGGATAAGAAACCTATATTTAGAGATTTTACTGTAATGGGGAGTAAACTAAGAAGCAAAGGGGCCATACCATGCCCATCTTGTCTGCCAATCTTTTATGTATCTTGGCACGTTCCTTTTTCAATGTCTCCTCTCTATTCTCAATAGAGACTGTGTTTAATACCAAATCCTCAACCTTTTTGAGTTCTGAAGTATACTCAACCTTCACAACAAAAGAGAATCTTTTAAATTTTACCCTAAAAAGGAAACTTATCTATTATAATCCCTCTTAATAACAACCATGACATATATTACCTGAAATACCAATCTTGCCAAGTACCCCCTTGTCAGTGGATACCATTGTTGTTTTCCCTTGACACTGCTATCTTTTGCTCTCAAGGACTCCAACAGTTTTAGTTGATCTTGGGGTAAGGCACTCAAGAATGCATTGATGTCACACTTGAAGATATTGTTGCAGTTCCAAAGTACATCCCACAAGCTAGGTTTCACGATGGCATACTCGTTCATGCTAATAAAGGAAAATTTGTAAGATTGAGTTCTATAGATAAAAATATAGACGTCAATTCATTGTAACAAATATTAATACACTCACCTATTGACTCTTTGGAGTCCAGCACGAGAAGAGCAATCTCTGAAATCTGTGTGGGATCAATAACAGAACAAACAACCCTGACATGGCGAGCTCTATTCTCTTTGTACATTTGTGAGATCAACTCCATCCAAGCAGTCAACCGATGATTTCCTTCCCATACGTAAAACATTTTACCAGACAAGAACCTGAACTCCGGTTTTGCCAAGACCTCCTTCTCAAATTCCGCATCCACTTCACGCCATAGAGGAGACCAAGTTGACACTATGGCAGGGGTCACGTGTTTCTTCTCCTTTATACTTACATACATACACAACAAATGAGCCCTTCTCTGGTAAATAACCCTCATATTGAAATGCACTTTTTAAAGAGGACATGTCTGTACGAATCCCTCTAACAACAGCATGTGCAATCATACGACACAAGGGGATACGAGGGCAAACTTCTTGAGATAGAAGTCTACATTGACTTATTACATCTCCACATCCTACCATTTGCATATCAATATCGGAAACCTGGCTTGTTGCTTCCTCGTCTTCCTCCTGTACCAGTTGAGACCCTTGCCCCACCACTTTGTCATCTCCTTCTTCACTTTCTTCTT
This sequence comes from Lygodium microphyllum, assembly GCF_053477565.2. Lineage (NCBI taxonomy): Eukaryota > Viridiplantae > Streptophyta > Polypodiopsida > Schizaeales > Lygodiaceae > Lygodium > Lygodium microphyllum. Next base: position 68,291,330 of record NC_141161.1, read on the forward strand.
GCAGTTGAGGATCTGAAGTCCCCACTACAACACTCAAAGTCTTTTCACTTTCTATAGTTGGTGTACCCTCCTCTAGAACTGTAGAGAGGGATGATCCACGAGTTCTTTTTTGTGGAGTGGCTAAATTATCTTTGGATGATCTTGCACGACCTTTGCCTTTGGCCTTTCGTGGAGACATGACTGAAATACCACATAAAAGAATCAGTACATGTGTAGCACTTGAATATATATCTATTTGTATTACTTGAATATGCACAAAGAGTACCTGAGATTGGCCTTTCAAAATACCAGCAATATCTCTGCTGAGATGCTCAACACAAGTAGATACGTGTGAGAGACTGGATCGTTTGACCTGCAACATTCGAGAAACAAAAGTCTCATCTCACTCTGGCTAATGCAAGCGTTTTAAAATGTTGTTACAAAATGCAAACAAAGTATAAAACACTGTTACAAAATACAAAGCACTGAGCTTGTAGAGAGTAATCCATTATTAAACGGCCAAACATTGCAAGTATAATGGCAGATAATGTCTTAAACCAAGCAAATAATGTCTCAAACTCTATTCTTGGAGTACTTGGCAACTGTCCTGTAGCTAAAATGTAACATTTTAGTTTGAAGAGCAAGTCTAATTACTATACTGGCCTTCAAACGTTGTCTGCCCAATCATAGACAAAAGCCTCATCCATTTTTTACTGTGTTTTAAAATGCACCCTAATCTAGGTGTAGTCCATGTAACATCCATGCAACTTCACTTGCTTGCATCATGACTTTTTCTTGCATCATCTGGGCTATATCATTACTTACAATGGCATACAATGGGATCATCCAATTTCACTGTGTTTGCTCTGCATACAATGGCATCATCCAACACTTTGTGCTCCACATAAAATGGCATCAATAGCTCTGCATACATTAGCATCATCCAATTTCATTGTGTTTTAAAACGCAGCCCTTTTCTCTGCTTGTAACAGATCATGAGCTATCTAGTCATACTACAGAAGTTGGAATCCTTAATAGATGTGACATTACATTATGGGTTTCGCATATTACTACAATCCAAGCTCAAGAACTGTGTTTTAAAACGCACCACTTAATCACCCAATTCTCTGGCCTCTGTAGTTCCATTTCCTACTGTATGGCAGCAACTTCAACATAACCCAGAACCAGCCCTTTCCTGTACATAACCTGGAGTGCTGCCCGACCTGGAGTGACGTGCCAACAAAGCATTGATGGCCAATAGAGCGGCCCAACCAAAAGGCAACCCTTGGGAAATTTTTCACCCAAGGCAGTGTACTTGTCAGGGTTATCAGGAAAGTCCAAAACTTCTTGCAATTTATGGAAGGCGTAGAGGAGCAAACAGGGAAGGGGCTCTATTGCAGCAAATGTAGATAAAAATAGCTTCTTAAGCTGCCAGAAGTGTGGAGTATCACAGTTATGTTGCACCTCCCATCATACATAGGTGTATCAAGAGCTCAAATTGACTTGGATACTGAATGGACTGTTAGGGTTTTTGATATCAGGATTTCACACCTGGTCTTGGCGAGGATTTGCATGTCTTTGATGGCTGAAAACACACTACAGTATCAGCTTTAGCACCATACTATCACAAGAAATGTGTATAGATTTTGTGTTGTATTGCTTGAGTTTACCACAAGGGAGCAGGCTATTCATAAAGCAACCCATGGGCCTGTCAACAAAGTATGCAGTACCCAGATAGGGGAAGAGAAATTGGTAACTGTTTGTCCTGATCAGCACCGGCTACATCTTGAATCGTAACACCAGCCTCAGGTACAGAGATGTCATTTGTAAGCATGACACTGGAGCGATGGCCATCGACAGCAGTGAGCTCCAGGGTAGAACCATCCTTGTTGAAGCGGACCCTCTCCACTTTGCCTTTCTTGACAATGTTTAGAAACTCGCTCTAGCGCCATTGGGTACCCTCAAGAATTGAACCATGATGTGCTTCTGTGAGTCGAATTGGCCATCATAATAGCAGGAATTGGCCATCATAATAGCACATCATAAGTGCCAGAGAGAAGCACATCTTTGTACAGTGGAGCTTTCTTGAGCAAACTTCATACTTCTTGAAAAGCATTGGTGGCTATTAGAGCTGTTAGAGGGCCACTTTGCAGGACTCGAAGAGGAAGCCCCATTGTGACTACGACTGCGTTTTGAAACGCACTTGAAACAGGCCATACATACGGAGCTTTCTTGAGCAAGTCTTCATACTTCTCTCCCGCCTACACGGACTGCCTCTTGCAAAGTTTAGAGGGCCGTCTTACTGGCCTTGCATCACTCTCAGATCCCCTGTTTTGCGAGCTGCAGAAGGCACATCAGCACTCTCTAATTGCCCACTGTGTGGTTATGAATTGTGTTTTAAAACGCACCAGAGCGGGCCTTGTGGAAGCCTCAACGTGACTGAGAGTGCGTTTTGAAACGCAGGTAAAACACACACTCTAACCTCAAACACACCCAAGAGAGGAGAAGCACCTACCTTGTGGCTTTGATCGATGCAAGCTACAAGCCTCTGGCTCTTCACAGTCGACTCACAGAAGCAGCACCCCTGTTGTACCTGCGTTTTGAAACGCACCCATATTGACACACAAAAAACTTGCTCTCGCTTGCTTGATCAGTCCGCCTTCTCCTTTGTGCAAGGTTGTTTTGGTCCTCCTTCTGCTTGCTTGTTTGGGGGGGGAGAGAGAGAGAGAGAGAGAGAGAGAGAGAGAGAGAGAGAGAGAGAGAGAGAGAGAGAGAGAGAGAGAGAGAGAGAGAGAGAGAGAGCGCAGATTCTATTTAGAGGTGTCTTCTTCTCTGTCATGTGAGAGAGAGTGTGTGTGCCCGTGCGTGTGTGAAAGGACCATTAGTGAGAGAGAGTATTTGTGTGTTAGTAAATAAATAACACTAGAAGAGAGAGTGTGTGTAATAATTGTCATTGAGAGAGAGAGAGAGGTGGAGTTAATGACCATCAGATGTGTTTGTGGCCATTACTATGAATATTTAGTGCAGAGGGGGACTACAGTTCCTAATTAGAGGTGTCCTTTTTTTGTTGCAAGAGAGGGAGAGAGAAAGAGAGTGTGTGTGTAACGACCATCAATGTGAGAGAGTGTTTGTGTGTGCTAGTAAATAAAAACACCAAAAGAGAGTGCGTGTAATGATTGAGTGTGTGTGTGAGAGAGAGAGACAGAGGTGGAGTTAATGATCACTAGACGTGCTAGTGACCATTAGGTGTGTATATTTAGTACACACCTATCATTATGGAAAAAGTAAAGGTTATTATTAACATGACTATTTAACCTTGACAATTACTATTTTCATATTGAGATCTATTTTCATATCGCCATCTTATTACAATTACTTGAAGAACAACTCTTCTCTTGTTCCCTTTGCATAGATTGTTCTTCAACTCTATTGAGGTTCTAATTGTGTCTATTGGCTTCTTAAGAAGACATTCACACAGGCAGGACTATTTACCTATTTAGCAACAATGCCAAACACTGTGCAAATCAAATATGATAGTTTCAGTACCTTGTCAATAAGGTATGACTCATGTTTCTGTGAGGTGGCATTGGAAGAGCTTAAGAGTCACTTTGAGATTGGTGATGATATTGATGTGGAAGTGCAGCATGCAACAAGCCAGCCGGGTGTGTACACGACCATGCCATTGATGAGACTAGAAGATGGTAGCAAGGGATTCATACTAGATGGTGGACAAAGCAGTGTCTATAGTCTCCAAGTTAAGCATATCCCTCTTATAAAGCAAATGACTGACTCAATGAGTGTGCAAGTTCTACTGGATAGGCTTCCCTTATCTAGCCGTCTTCATGTTGCATACTCATTTGTCAAAGAGATACAAAAGGTGGATGAGCTACCAATTACATACAATGGCTACATTATGTTTGAGTTGCCACCTAAGCTGATCGAGGGCAGCTCAATGCATGGAATGGACCAAAAGAATGATGGGCACACATGGGTAGAGTACACTAATGTTTCTCAAGATTTCTTCAATGGCACGGTGAGGATGAGCAAATGTTGTGGTTATCTTAGATGCTTCTCCTTGGAATGTCCATATCTAGAGGGACTGGTATTGCTAATGAGACCCAGAGGAAAGGTAAGTTGAAGAGGCCTCCTTCATCAACTGGCCCTCTGCAGCCTTAGGTTGGGACCCTGAGGTGTACACATTGTGGAATGTCTCCTAAGTGTGTAAAGGCTTGTGTTGCATATATATACTATTGTATTCCCTTTGACAAAGTGAATACCACAAGAGGTGCTATTCATGTTGGTTTTCATGATCACCCTGTGCAAGATGGCTCGTGTCGACAAAAGCAAAAGTAGATTGAAGACATGGCGCAAACTCATGAACAAATAAATCCTTCCGTGTCATGTAAAAGCATTGAAGTGTCTATTGGTCAAGATCTTGTGATGGAAATGTTGATTTCAAAAGAAGATTTCTCCGAGGATTTCAATGAAGCCAAGTTGCATGAGGTGCTGGAGAACCTTACCCCATTGTCTCAGAGAAGAAGGATGCAAAGGTCAGTAAACATTTCTAGAAGAGACAAGCGACATGCTGAAGGCGGGCTTGATGCAATTTTGGCATTGAAAAGAAAGTGCATGTACCCCTTCTTTCACAGTATTTTGTTTCCGCAACAGCTTGGAGATAATGTCATGCCACACATATTCAAGATGTCTACAATTGGACCAAGCTCAGGAGTTGACCTTGTTAATAGAATGCAACCTGGTGGATCTTTGGGAGATCAATGGATCCACTTTGACCATGTGCATAGGGTGAAAGGTTGGAACACAATGGGAGCTCATGTTTATGATCCCCATATTCGAGAAATAATGACCATTGCAACCTGCGAGTTCAAAGTGGAGGATGAGCATGCACAAGTATCATTTTGGCAAATGTTAAATAATGTTATGATAGCAAATGGATTCTCTATCCCAAAATTTCGGGGTTTTATGGCAGATGCAGCACAAGCAAATTGGCTAGCAATTAGAACAATCTACAATGGAGGACCAAGCAACATCATGCACGGCAGGGAAAGGACTTGTTCGTTTCATTGGGAGATGAGCATGGTCATGCATGCAAAGAGATGTGTCAAGGCCCCATATATAGAGGAGCACAAACTTCTTTGTAGAAAATGGAAGGTTGCAAGGACAGAGCAAGAAGCTGAACAGTGCAAAGAGGCACTCTTAAAGTTTTGGTCTCTTGTCCATGTAAAGGATGGAGAGCTCCCTGGATTGATGGCTTGGTTCCACTGGTGGGATGTCAGGGTTTCCCAATGGGGAGAGATGTTCATGGAGCAGCATGAAAATGCAAGGTTTGTGCCAACAACAAATTTATCGAAATGTAAGCACTCGAGCATGCGAGCAACTCATGGGAAATCTAAGTATGTCTCACTCTATGAGGCATGTAGTGCTGATTTGGCATTTGCTGTGTTGCAAAGTGCACACTACAAAGCATTTATGGAAGCAAAGCACCTTGGTAGTGGACCAACCTTGCAAAGATTGAAAGAAAAAATTTTGTGTGGAGAATCAAGTGGTTCTAATCAAAAGCTGATTGATCTGACACATGCAGTGCTCTCAGAGGCAGGTGTGCAATCACCAGAGATGTTTAAGCCACAACAAGAGACAAGAAGTGTTAGAAGGAAAAGGGGTAACGTAGACCCAAGAGTGATCTTGCCAACAAATAGCCATAAACCTGAATATTCAACAGTGACTGTTGGGAAAACAATGGGGTGTAGAGGTGATGGAATGGAGCAGAATTTGCAAAAGGAGACAGAAATTGCCTTGAAGATATGCAAAGAGAACACAGTCCACCCTACGCATTGGGCCATCAGAAGAACAGAAGCACTTAGTCTTGTGACTTATTTTGGCTTCTTGGAGTCCAAGAAGGCTAGATGTGGGAAACTAATTAACCCTCTTGGTAAGAATGCAACTGTAGGTGTGCCTACACCATGTTTCAAAGGAAGGAGACGTTATAGTTCTAATGGTACAGTGGGACAATTCATATGGTTTTGTGGAAATGATGTTCTCCATACGTGGAAGGTGGATAGCTTAGTGATGGGAATACCAGGAAATGCTCCAGTGACATGGAAGATTGCTCAAAGCACCACGGTGACAGAGACAGAGAAAGAAAACTTGCAAAGAGCTAGATTTGTTCTTGCAGAGAATGATGAGGTTGTGGATAGCTTCACAGTTCCACGTGATAGGCCACCTCCAAGCCATGAGCGGCCACTGTGGAGAAATTGAAAGCCTGTGAAGTGGAGAAGCAAGTTATCTAAACAATTTCAAGAACGAATAAATAGGGCAAAGTCAATGATTGCAGAGGTTGTGAAAGAGAGTATTGTTACTCTTGGTGAAGCTCATGTTTACTTTCTAAAGACAGAAGGCTCAATAGCAGATGGGTTGACCTATTCTATCACCGTGTCACAATATCCAAGATGCTCATGTGAGGACTTTACTCAGCGAGACACGAAGAATTTGGTATACATGCCATGCAAACACCTATACTATGTCTTCATAAAGGTCTTGGGACTGAATGAAGTCGTGCATCAGTTCATACACCAAGCAGCTCTTACTAAGGTGGAGCTGGCTCAAGCACTACTTCCAAGAGTTGGATAGTGCGCTTTTTGGTCTTGTGGATGGCCAAAGCTTTGAGGAAACATTTCCCTAAATTTTTTGTCATTTAAAAAAAGTATCCTTTCATCTTAAGGGTTTTATATAGGCAGATAAATCACTATGTTTAAGGTATTCGAGGCTAGGGTATTTTTGAATTCAACATACAACCTTTTCTTTTTGGACATGTATAGCTCCTTTAATGAGCTTTCATCTATTGTGTCTGTTTTGTTAGCTTCATCCCACGATATGGAATCATATAAGAAATACTTTTGTAATGTGAACTTGTTTTGTTTATTGGGAGACTGAAATTAGTTCCTCATCTATGTTTCAAGATCAGACTATTTTCTTACCACCTTCTTTGTGAGATGAACATGGATTACACTTTTTTGTGTCATTATTGGGATGAGTTATGTGAGCTCTATGTGTGTGTCTTTATTATATTTAATTTTAATCTACAATTTTTATCTGTATACGTCAGTGATGCTCTAGGGGTAGGTATGTTAGAAGGTAGCTTGTTGCTTGAATTTTCATGCTCAATTTTCTAGCCTTGCTCGATTTCCATTGCTCGCTTTTCTAGCCTTGCTCGGTTTTCATCACTCGCTCTTTGGTTTTCCTCATTATCAGTATTTGGGTCTTGTTAGTTTTTTCTATTGAGTTTGATTTGGAGGCTCACCAAATGGTTGTGAGAACTACATTTCTTAATTATGATTTCAAGGAAGAGATATGCATGGAGCAACCAACGGGATTTGTAGTCAAACATAAGGAAAATCTTGATTGCAAACTTCATCAAGTACTCTATGGTCTCAAATAATCTTCATGAGCTTGGTATCAAAAGATTGATCTCTTCCTTACAAAACAAGGTTTTATCTCTTGTTCTTCAGATCCTAACTTATATGTCAAGTGTTGCAATGATATTTTTGTTATTCTTGCTCTATATGTGGATGATACCATACTTGTTTTTAGCAATATCAACTTCCTTCAACAAGTAAAGAAGGTTTTATCTTCTGCATTTGACATGGTCCATCTTGGAGACATACACTCATGTCTTGGTATTTAGATTCAATGTTATCGAGAAAAGGTCGTTTTATTACTGTGTCAAACAAAGTTCATTGAAGGTGGTTGTAACCGTGCCCTTTAAACCATGCAAAATTCAAAACAAGCCAAAATCTCAAAGTTTATTTTAATGAGCCCCCCTTCGATAAAATAAATGACAACAAGGGTGCCCGCCATAAATCAATTGCTTCATCATCGTAGCTGCTTGGTTTTGGCTCTACAATCAAAGATATTATTTAGAAGTTTGGTTTGGGTTCTACACATCTTGCTACTAGTACTCCTTGTCTTGTGAACTCTACCAAAAACTCTCACTTTCCGCAGAACGATGGACAATTAGCATTACATCAACCTTATCTTAATCTTGTTGGATGTCCTCAATTTGTTGGCTTAAATTATCACCCTGACATTCTTTTTGCTGCAAATTTTTTTGGATCTTAGTTCTCCATGCCTTAGACATTGGACTGCAACTAAACGAGTTTTGAAGTATTTGAAATGCACTAAAGATTTTGGGTTAGTTTATTGACACCAACAAAACTCTGATTCTCTACATTCACTTCAAATTTTGGGTTATATAGATGAAAATTGGGCAAGCTCTCACTTATCTATGTTTTCTACAAGTGGAAATAGTTTCTTTATCAATGGTTGTCTTGTTTCTTGGACTAGCAAGAAACAACGTTGTGTTGTTGTTTCCACTACAGAGGTTGAATATGTAGCTACATCTTTAGCGGCTTGAGAGTTAGTATGGCTTCGATAAGTTCTATCAGATATTGACGATCCTCCTCTCTCTAGCACACTGCTTTGATGTGATAACCAAAGTGCTATTAGTCTTGTCGAAGACTATGTTCAACATAACAAGTCTAAACATATTGCACTACATTATCATTATGTTCGATATGAAGTAAGAAAGGCGGGATCATGTGATTGAACATTGTCCAAGTGATCAGATAATTGCAGATACATTCACCAAAGGACTCAATGAAGCACACTTCACTATGCTATGCTTGGAACTTGGAGTTGTATCAACTACAATCTTTGGGAATTAATCTGCTATGACATTGTAGTGCCATAGGCACCATACACTTCACATATGCACATACACCTCACACCTCTTGGCCATCTTTGTACATACATATTCAATTTCACTTCACATGCACAGATTCACTTTACATGCACACAATAATCCTTCTTGATCATGTTTGTACATTTGTATATAGGAGCTTGGGTTTTTCCCTTGTGCTTCCCGAGGGTTTTTTCATCCGCAACTAGAGACCTTTTTTTGAGTGGGGGTATTGGAGCTATATATAGCTAACCCTATCTAGACTAGGTATCACCTATATATATGTACATTGTGATCAATATGATGTAGTCTTTGGGAGTGTATATGGTGTGTCTCTTCTCTCCCTATTGCTTCTCTACATATCTTTTCTCTCTACATCTAAACACTATTCACCATACACAAATCTACATTCAAGATGGCTAAGAATAAAAGAAATTATCAAATCTTAGAAACTATTAATGAAGATGTCAAGACTTACCAATCTGAGCCTAACGGTTATAATCTTGGATTATGTAAACACCAAGAATATGATGAAGGTATTAGTGCTACCAATGCTCAGTAGAGTCATCTTGAAAATACAAAGTTTCATTTATCTCAAGGTTCTAATGGGTACCAACAAAATTTTTTGAGTTGAGAAACATGAATGAGGGGATTCTTGGGGGTATATACATGCTTAACAAGTCAATGGATAGTAAATTTGATGATTTGAATATTGTTATGAAGAATTTGGAAAGCAAAATGCAAGAAGTAGCACCTATAGTTGGTAGTGTTTTGCCCCCCAAAAGACACATGTTTTGCTCCACTTCTTGATTCTACAATCTTTGAGATAGGAGAACCTTCTAACATCAGAGATGCACATCAACATAATGTATATCAATCCAAAAACAAATCAAGGCCTCCATTTAGTCAAAAGAATGACAATAAGCATGAGGAGAGGTACACATAGATGTTAAAGAGCATGGATGTGATCCTTTCTAAAAGTCATTCTATCCTTAGCCCCTTACCACACCAAGATGAGTAGAGGTTAACCATGATGAAAGACAAAAGGATGCAAGAAGATCAATGAAAGATCAACTTCCAAGAGTATGATAGTCATTTGAAAGGCCCTCTAACCAAGGAAATGGTCAATCATTTCATCAAGATTTAGTAGCAATCAACATGGACAACCTATCAAAGGTACCAATCACGGAATAGAGATTCTTGGAGATAACAATCCTTTGGATGGCCCATTAGTCCCCATATAATAATTGTGAGTATAAGAAGAAGATCAGCATTACAAACTTCAAGAGAGACAATTCTTCACATATGGAGTGGGAAGAATGGATCAATAAACTTGAAATGTACTTTACTCTTTACCCAAGAAGTGATGAAGCAAAAATTTATTACATAACCCTTCACCTTGAAGGTTATGCCTACACTTGGTGGAGGTACATGCAAAAGATTGAAAAAGAGCTTAGTACATGGAATGAATTAAAGCAAGCATCAACATTCTTTTTATAAACTTCTTCATTCAATAATGCACCCTCTACATATCCTGTGATTTCAGCCCATCAACGGGTATATTTGTATATATAGCACTACAGAATGTGTGCCATGATTCAGTCAATATAACCAGCAAGAATAATGATGGAAGATTCTCCTTAAAGTCAATACTCTACAAATACAAAATGGAAGTCCCTACCTTCATGCAAAGATTCATGAGTTGCTTAAGCCAATACACCTGAGATGTAGGACTTTGCTTATCATAGACATCATGGATCTTCTTCCATAATTTCCATGCACTCTTCCCTTTGGAGATGATATTTGTAGAATACCTACTTAGAGTAACAAAATGTTTGTAAACTTACATAAGTCATCCAATTCAGCCCAATCCTCTACATCAAAGCACTTAGGCTTTACACCCTTGTGTGTCAGTGTCTGAATCTGCAACTTTTGCACCAAAACTTTCCATATCTATGCATTCTTGTAGCCATAATTAGTGCCATCCAATTTTTCAATGTTAAAGATAGCACTATCATTTGATCCACCAGCCATCATGCCAACTAGTGAAAGCACAATACAATAAGAAAGGTTGTTGTTGCAAATTAGCCATTTAGACAAGAATGTAGGTCCCTAAATCCTTACACCAAGGTTCTAACTTTTCCTATATTTTATGGCACAAAATAGTGAATGAATTCAAGGCCTAATGTTGATTTTAAATCAAATTTTAAAATGATATATTTTGGAGGCAAATGTACATCAAATTATGACAAATTAAAGGAGATGTATACTAAAGGTTCATGCTTTAAATGTGGGGAGAAATGGACCCTTAATCATAAGTTGGTGCAAATCAGAGACAAATTTGTATGATCATAAAAGAGGGATCACATGAGGAAGTAAATGAGAGTGAACTCTTTTAAGTTGCAACTTTTGCTATAGTGGAGAAGCCACATGAAGATGAAAAAGCTAGAATGAAGAGTTCTATGATCCAATGGAAAGGTTTTCTTTTGACTTAGGATGTTCTTCTATGATTTTTTCAATATCTCATGATGCATGCACAAGAAGTAGAGGTGAAAATACTCTTTAGATCAAAGGTCTTATTAATGGCAAGGTTGCCTATATTCTTGTGGATATGGGCAACACACGTAATTTTGTAAATACCAAATCTTTGGAAGGGATGAAGCTATTACCTAAAGATATGGAGATACCGTTGAGGTTAAACATTGCTAATTGAACTTTTGAAGCTAGCAACAAAATATGCCCATGCACTCCTATTGAGCTTTCACCATCATACATTATACAAACTAATTTGATAGCCTTGGAGATGGGGACATAGTAGTTGGTTGTGATTGACTAAAAATAACAAAAAATAATGGGTAAATTTACCATGGATTTGAATGCCAAGCAATTGGAATTTTCTTAGAATGGACACCCAATTACATTGCATCTAGTGGATCACAAGCACATGGAGTTCATTCCCATAAAGAAATTAAAGAGAAAAATAAATGCTAAGTCTTGTGTATTTGCCATTCTTATTTTTAAAGAGAATGAATATCAATATACACCTACTCAAAAGAATAAGAATTCAACATTGAGTAAATTATTGGAGGAAAATAAATATATATTTTAGCCCCTACCACCCAAGAAAGAGATTGATCATTTGATTAACTTGGTTTCTAATACTAAGACTATAAATAAAAACCCTTAAAGATTATCAAATTTTGAGTGTGAATAAGTAGAAAACAAGTTAAAGAGTTGATGTAAATGGGTTTGATACAGCCTGGTTAGTCACCTTTTGCCTCTCCATTGTGAAGATGAAAGATTGGACATTTCACATGTGCATTGATTACAGAGAGCTAAATAAGTCTACTATTAGAAATAAGTTTCCTATTCATCGCATTGATAATCTTCTAGATGAACTCAAGGATGCCAAGGTCTTCAAAAGATAAATCTACATTCATGATATCATCATATTTAAACAAAAAGAGGGGATAAGTAGAAGACTGCATTAAATAGAATTGAAGGGAATTGTATCAATTTCTTGTGATGTATTTTGGTCTATCCAATGTTGTAGCCACTTTTCTCATAAATAAGATTATATAGCCATTCTTATCTAAGAACAATCTTGTTTTTTTAAATGATATTTTGATATATAGTAAATCTAGGAAAGAAAATTTATAGCATGCTAGGGAGGTGTTTGACACATTAAGAAAGCATAAACTCTTTGCCAAAGAATCCAAGTATTTCTTTATACAAGATGAGGTGGAATATTTGGGCCACATTGTTGGTGAGCAAGGGATTAGAGTGGATCCAAGAAGGTACAATGTGTTTGGAATTAGCCAACCCGTATGATTTCTACATCTGAGATTTTCATATATTATCTTCTTTCTATTGGTGATTCATTAAGAATTATGCTCATATTGCAGCTCCATTAATTGATATGCTGAAGAAAGAATATTTCTTTTGGGATTCCATAGCGGAAAAAAGCTTGAATGAGTTGAAGTATATGTAAGTTTTATCACCCATTCTAGTATGTCCAGATTTATCTAAAGAATTCATTATATATGTGGATGCTAGTGGAAGAGGTATTGGGGCTATTCTATATCAAGATCATGGAGTAATTACTTTTGAGAGGTGTAGAAAAATAGATGAAAATAAAAGTCAACTCTATGTTTATGAGCAGAACATGCCAGCTATTTTACATGCAATCAGAAAGTGGCATCACTACATCTATGGAAGCCAATTTATAGTCAAGATCAATGACAAAGTACTGAAATATTTTCTATCTCAACCCACTTTATCCCCTAAATAAAGATGATGGTTGTTTATACTTCAAAGCTATGACTTTGATATCTTCTACATGGTAGGTAAAGATAATGTTGTGGCCAATGCTTTGTCAAGAATATGAGCATGTTTGCTTTTGTCTATTTTTACTTTGTAAAAAGAGTGGATATATGATATATAAGAATAATACTTACTTGATGAAAATGTAGCAACCATGATGAGAGCGTTTGAGTAAGGCAAAGGTGAATATTATCCAAAGTTTACGTGGCATAATGGATTATGTTGGTATAAAGGTTAGGTTTGTTTGACACATCAAATATCTTTTAAGCATCATATTTTGTAAGAAATGTATAAGTTTACCTTTGTGAGGTCACCATGGACTACTAAAACATTTGATACTATCCATAATGAATTTTATAGGAAGGTCATTTGGTGGGATATCCAAGATTATATCATGCAATGTCTACTGTATCAACAAAAGAAAGATTACATACTTCTACCCGAGGAATTACTTCAACCATTGCATATTCCTCAAGGAGAATTGATTGATATTAGCATGGATTTCACCACAAGATTATTAATAATGAATCATGGTTGGAATATTATTTATGTGATTGATGATTGGTTGGAAAAACCTACCCTTTTGTATCCCTACTAAAGTCTAATTTACAGCCAAACAAGTGGTTGATTAGTTTCTCGTGTAAGTTACTCATGAATATATGTGTGCATCAGGTGAGTTCAAAAAAATGTATTTTAAAATACCATTTTTATAAATTTTTTACATAAAGAAGGGTGTAATATAAAGGTGTTATTTATAGATTGAATAGAAAAGGGTAATGTTTTATTTAGGAAAATTTCACAGATTATGATATTTATAAATAGGCCTTAAACGCACATGATGTAGAGAATATACATATAGTAACTTCCCTAAGATTAGTTTATGGAGAGTGTAGCTTCATGGAATGTCATTAAAGATAATATCTAATCGTGATAATAAATTTATGGGCAATTTTTGGAGGATTCTTTTCTCTTCTATGGACACTAAGTTGACTCCTAGTATAGCCTAACACCCCCAAATGAATGGACAAATGGAGTGCATCAAGAATTTTTTTGAAGCTTATCTTCATCATTTTTTCCATGATACTCATCAAAATTCCTAGTAACAATGGTTGCAATTGGTTAAATTTTTTTACAACAATACTTATTATATGAGTATTGGCATGGCACCCTTCGAAGCACTCAATGGGTATAGGGTACAAGTTCCTTCCACTCTTTTCCATGATGATATTAACCTACAACCTAAGGCCAAATTTGAGAAGATGGAAGCTTTGATGTGTTGATGTAGGAAAAATATTTGCAAAGCTCAAGATATCATGAAGGCTTATGCTAGATGAGAAATGAACACCATTAGAATTTGATGAGGGGGATTAGGTTTTTCCCAAAGTTCCTAAGTCTACGTATGTAAGAAGTTGGGAATAGCAAATAAGTGTTAATAATGTTGATATTATGCCATGTCACATTGACATTGGTATAAAAGGAGAGAAGATATAATTTTTCACATCTTTTTGACACATTAATACAATTACAGTCTTTCTCTCCCTTCTTGCTCATAGCTTCTATGGCTTCCCCTTCTTTCTTGTCTTTCTCTCTCCTCGTCACTCTTATTCTCTCTCTTCCTGCAATCTTTCTCTCTCCTCTATAGTCTTCTCTCTCCTCTTTCTCTCTCCCTGGTTCTCTCTCTGACAAGTGGTATCAGAGCTTCAATCTTTGATCCATTATTTTCTTCCATTTTCAGTCCCATTTTCCTATTTCAAAATCAATTTCAGACAAAAATTGTACAAGACAATGACTAGTGGAGTACTGTAGAACACCTACAGTTAGCAAGAGACTACATCTGGAATATCCAAGGTCAGATATGGTGGGTAAAGGCTTAAATCGCTGGACGTCATCAAATTTCATGCAAAAATGGAGGTAACTAGGGTAAAGGATGGTTAACCGGGCTTAGTTAGAGACTAAACTACAGTTACTTTTCAAAAGAGGTCTTCCTTTCCTCTTTCTTCAAGCTCTGCCCAAGCTTTCATGGAGTTTGCTGGCTGAGATCTCTTCTTTTCTCACTGATCCTTGCTCTCCATCAACAATGGCCTGCATAATGGCACTCTAGACATCAAATGCAACAAGTAGAGCACCATTTCATGCCCTGTTGAAGCTGCCACGTGGCCTGGACAGCAGCCCGAAATTTGCGCTGATTTTTTTCAGCCTGTTCTTCATCTTCCCTCAGTTAATCCTCAGCTATAGAGCTTCTAATTCATCCTTGGCAGTGATTCCTTCAAGTTCCTGGTGTGTTTACTTCAAAATAGAGCTATATTTCTCAGCTTTTCACTCTCTTGAAACCCTACATGAACAGTCCATGGGCAGCCATGAAAGCTTCAGCCCAAGTTTTCATTTCTTAACAATTTCTTGAAGATTCTTCATCCTTTTGGCCCGTGGAATCATCTCAGCAAGGATTCTTCAACAAATTGCAAGGATTGAGCACGGAATGGTTAAAGATTGAAGATCAAGAGCTTCTATGGAGCAAAAATTTGGGGGAAACGGGTTTAATACTTCAATTTCAAGCATTTGAAGCTTCAAGTTTGGTCTCAAGCACCGGATAAGAAAGCTTATGGAATATTTTACCAACATTGGACAACCGGGGGCTCTATCAAGCATTTGAGATTGATCAAGTCATCTTTAGCCATGTCAAAGGTACTTCTCTTCAATTCTTAATCTCTCTCATTAATCCAATTGCTGAGCTTAATCCATTTGATTGAGAGATTAAAGAATTGAACATTATTCATTAAATTCTCAGCCAACCTTTGCTTGAATCCATCTATTCATGAATACAATGCTTGCTTAATGCATATTAGTTCCAATCAGTGAATTAGAGGCTTCAATCTGAAATTTCAGCATAACACTTGAATCCTATTGACTGAATACATTGATTGATGCCTTTGTTTACTCTAATCCAATTGATTGGCTGAATTTCTTTTGCCCAAATTGAAATATTGTAAAAGGGTAAGTACTAGCAATCAGTGAGTCACTGAATTGCATCGGTAAGACCCTTCTCCTATCCCAATTTTTCTAATCTCAATCAATTGCATCTCATGAAAGGCTGAATGAATATTTCTTAATTGCATATCATGTTGATTGCTTAGCACACTAGCCTCTGCCATGTTGATATTCCCACCAAGGAAAAAGGTGGATGTGGGGGGAGATACTGGGACAAAAGAGATGTGACCCTCCCTCACTATCCAAGATCCCGAAGGGGTGCAACCAACCAACCCGGGGGGGAACTTTGCCCACCTCCCGATGATTCAGAGCCCGTGTAGGGAGCCTGTCATGCCGTTTTATCCCTCACACAGGTACAGCGAGTGGAGGATTGAAGACTGAAGACTTTCCAAGGACTCAAGTACTTGTAGGACCAAAATAGGGTAAAACAGGGAATTTACAGGTCACTTACAGGGTATTTACAGGTGGTTACAGGTACACCCTTCATTGTTGAAGTACAGGTGCAGGTACTACAGGGTATCCACAGGTCCTACTTACCCTTTTGCAGGGTTTCGTAGCCATTTGGGGTTATTATCTTGCATTACAGGGTCAAAACAGGGCACTTACAGTCTAGACAGGTTGCAGGATTGGACAATTCAGACTCTGAAATCCAGCTACATAATTTTTTGTCCTAAACCTGTTATAGCGTGCTATAGCTAATCTCGAAGAGGGCATTGTTAGCTTCAATTCGCACAAAAAAGTTCTGAAATCAGAGCTTCCTAGCCAAAGTTATAGCCATTTTACTGACAGGGGGTACTGCAGGACTACACTAGTATGGCAGGACATAAAGGCAAAAATAAGGTTCAGGAGGATTATGCTCAACAAATTAGGGATTCCATGATAGATAGCACACTTCAAGAGAACCCTGAAGAGCTTCAACAACAAGGAGAAATTAGTATACTTACTGATACTTTGTGTGCCCATGAACAAAGACATAGGGAACGACATGAGGCCATCTTGTCAAGAATGGAGCAGATGGTTCAATCTACTGATCAGACCAAGGCTTCTATTGATAAGTTGGTAGAATCCAACGACCAACTCATGGTACAAATCTCTAAATTCATACAATTGCAAATGGCATCAAAATAAGTTAATGAGAAGGCTTGTTCAAATAGTAGCCCTTCAGTCCCACTTCAGCCATCTAACCAAAATGGTCATGGAAATGGGATCATTCGAAGAAGAGGCATTCCAAATAGTCAGTATGAAGTAGCAGAAGCTTCACAAAGGCATGATGACTATTTGGGCAATTTGAATGGGGTCAATACTCAAGCTTTTGGACTGCATACTCAAAATTCCAGGGGTACTTTGCCAACAGGAAGATTACATGGTAATTCTCAGCCACCTGTTGGAAGATTTCAGTCTCAATTTGGAGGTTCTGTACTTGGAAATCCTGATCAGCCAATTTTGGGATTGCAACCCTTCCATGAAAGAGAATTCAAGGATAAAATTATTTTAGCCAAATTTAATGGCCAGTCATCTTCACCATCAAAATTAGAGGAATGGACCTCTAAGATGGAGTCCTACTTTGATATATACCCTAAAACTGATTATATGAAGATTCACTTTGCTTCCTTGCATCTAGAAGGATTTGCCTATACTTGGTGGAGGTATATCAAGAAAGAGAATATACTTATTGAGAATTGGGAAGCTTTCAAGGCACTTATGGCTGAAGTCTTTGTTTCGCCTCTTGAAAAAGAGAAGCTAGCACGGAGATGGTATGGTTTGGAACAAAGGGGCCTAAGTGTAAGAGAATATACAAACCAATTCCTCAACTTGACCATGTATGTGGAAAGCATCAGTGATGAGGCCAAGCTTCACAATTTTATGTATGGTTTAGAGCCATCTTTGTCAGCTGATGTTATGGCGCAAAATCCTACTTCACTTTTCAAGGCTATTGAGCTTGCGAGTGCTATGGAAGAAAGTATAGGAAAGAGTCTTCATTTCAGCCAAGTTATGGACAGCCAAGGACTGTTTTAAAGCAAGGACAAGTTGGTAACATTTATGGTAGCAATCATATGCCTAGTGGGAGCTTACGGGTACCAACTTATCCTCCATTCAATGCTTCTAGGTTTCAAAGTAATTTCAGGACAGCAAACAGTCCAAAGGTTGAATTTAAGCAGGGTGACAACAAGCCTAAGTCCACTTCAGCTAATACAAATCCCAAATCTATTCCCATGGATCTTTACAAGGAAATGAAGGACAAGGGTTTATGCTTCAAGTGTGGAGAAAATTATACTCCTGATCATGCTTCAAAGTGTGTATACAAAAATGTCAAGCCAAAGCTTCAGAGTATGCTAGTTTTTGAGGACTTTGAAGATGACATAGATGAAGTTAATGCAGTGGCAATCAATGCTGAAAATGAAGATTTTGAGGATGACGGTGGACAGGAGTACTTTTATGATCCAGCCGACTCTTTTCCTTTTGATCCAGGCAGAGATGTTCCGTTTGACCCTAGTGGATCTTGTGATGAGCCGCTTGCTGCCACTAATTGTTTTATCTCTATGGATGCTTGGACAGGATCTAAGAGCCCTAATACACTTTGTATGAAGGGAAGCATATGTGGAAAGCCAGTGTTCATCCTGATAGATAGTGGCAGTACTCACAGTTTTGTCAATAAGTCCATTATGGACAAGTTAAATTGTGTTCCCACAGACTTACAGTAGCCCATTAGAGTACAAGTGGCTAATGGTGAAGAAGAAATCAGCACACAGATTTGCCCACAGGTTTCTTTGCAGTTGGCTGAAAATTTTGAAGTCAAAGTAAACCTGATCACTTTGGAAATGGGGCCCATAGATATTGTACTTGGTTGTGATTGGTTGATGACATTAGGCAGGATCACTATGGATTTCTCACAGTTATATATGGAGTTTTTCTCCAATGGACAGCTCATCCATTTACATGGAATTCTTAGTAGATCTGATTTTCAGCTTATCACCATTCAACAACTCAAGAGAGAGTACAAGAAGCGCTCACAGATATTTGTTTTGCATTTGAACAAAGAAACACAGGATCATCCCAATAATTCAGCAAACCATCCAGCTTTGACAGCTCTTCTTGAGGAGTGTAGAGATTTGTTTGAAGTACCTACTTCATTGCCTCCTAAGAGAGCGGTGGATCACCCCATTGATTTGGAGGCCAACTCAAAGACAATCAATAAGCCACCTTACAGACTATCAAAATGTGAACGAGAGGAAGTAGCCAAGCAAATCAAAGAGCTTCTTGAAATGGGATTCATTGAACCAAGTTCTTCACCTTATGCATCTCCAGTCCTATTAGTAAAAAAGAAAGATGGATCTTTCAGAATGTGCATTGACTACAGGGATCTCAATAAGATAACAGTGAAGAGCAGGTATCCTATACCCAGGATTGATGATTTACTTGATGAACTTAAGGGGGCTCGATTTTTCACGAAGATCGATTTGAGATCAGGGTATCATCAGATTCGCACGAGAGAGGGTGATGAAGTCAAGACTGCTTTTAGGACTGATCGTGGGCTCTATCATTTCTTGGTGATGCCATTTGGGCTTACAAACACTCCA
The DNA here is from genome assembly GCF_053477565.2 of Lygodium microphyllum. Classification (NCBI taxonomy): domain Eukaryota; kingdom Viridiplantae; phylum Streptophyta; class Polypodiopsida; order Schizaeales; family Lygodiaceae; genus Lygodium; species Lygodium microphyllum. Next base: position 68,310,947 of record NC_141161.1, read on the forward strand.
GCTACCTTTCAAAGCCTGATGAATAAGATCTTGCAACCTTTCCTCTTTTAGTTTGTCTTGGTGTTCTTTGATGACATCTTGATCTATAGCAAGACTTTACAGGATCATTTGTCACATATGAGGAAGGTTTTTGATGTGTTGAGACATCATAGGCTTTTTCCTAAGGAGAAGAAGTGCTCTTTCATGCAAACTGAAGTGGAATACTTGGGGCATATAGTCAGTGAAAAAGGAATACAGGCTGATCCCAAGAAGGTGCAATGCATAAGAGATTGGCCAACGCCTACTACTACTACCTCTCTTAGAGGATTTCTTGGTCTATCTTCATTCTATCGCCGATTTATAAAGCATTATGCGGCAATTGCAGCTCGTTTGATTGACAGGTTGAAGAAAGAGGTTTTCTTTTGGGATACTCTTGCAGATAGCAGCTTCAACCAGTTAAAGGAACTACTTACTTCTGCTCCTATCCTAGTATGCCCAGATTTCTCCAAAGAGTTTACTATACAATGTGATGCTAGTGGCCGTGGCATTGGGGCTGTTTTGCTTCAGGAGCATGGAGTAATTGCATTTGAGAGCCGTAAGCTTACAGATAAGGAAATGGCCATGAATGTTTATGACCAGGAAATGTTAGCTATCCTGCATGCAATCAAGAAATGGCACCATTACTTATATGGCAGCCGATTCAAAGTACATAGTGATCATCGGGTACTCAAGTATTTCCTTACTCAGTCAAATCTCACTCCAAAGCAACGACGATGGGTAGCTACATTACAGAATTATGACTTTGACATCACTCATACAAGGGGCAAAGATAACATAGTGGCTGATTCTGTTTCTGGTATGTGGGCCTGCAAAGTGTCAGCCATGACAGAACTACATAATGATTGGATTGAAGAACTACAGGAGGCCTATCTTTTAGATGAGGAATTCAGCCAAATCTTTCAGAAATGACAGCAAGGTCTTATGGAAGAAAACTCGCATTACCAGCTTAAAAATGGTCTTATTTGGTGGAAGGGCAAGATTGTTATTCCCTCTACTTCTTCTTTCAAGCAGAAAATTATGGAGGAGTTACATTCTTCGCCTTTAGCTGGACACTTGGGAGTTTTCAAGACTTATGACAGGATCAGCAAGAGCTTTTATTTGGAAAGGACTGTGGAAAGATGTCAAGGACTTCGTTATGAAGTGTATGCCTTGTCAGCAAAATAAGGATAGCACCCATAAGCCAGGAGGTTTGTTACAGCCATTGCCTATTCCTACGGGTAAATGGACTCATATTACTATGGACTTTATCATTGGCTTACCTACTACTAAGAAGGGGTGGAATAGTATTTATGTGGTGGTTGACAGACTCACCAAAGCAGCTCATTTTATCCCAACAAAAATTCAGTTTACTGCTTCTCAAGTGGCCAACCAGTTTATGGAGCATATTTTTAGACTACATGGATTACTGCAGGTGATTGTTCATGATAGGGACTCAAAGTTTATGAGTAACTTCTGGCAAGTGGTATTTACATCTATGGGCACTAAGTTGGCTCCATCTACGGCTTATCATCCCCAAACTGATGGACAGACAGAGAGAGTTAATAAATGGTTGGAGACTTATCTTCGCCATTTTTGTTATGATCAAACCTCATGGGATTCTTAGTTACACCTGGCTGAGTTTGCTTACAACAATTCCACTCATGCGAGCATAGAAGTTTCACCCTTTGAGGCTTTGTATGGTTACAAGGTGCCCTTACCCACAGTCATCTTTAATGAAAAGATCAATCCTCATGGGAAGGAAGAATTGGAAAGAATGCAGACCCTTCTTCAGCAATGCAAGGTGAATTTAAGGAAGGCTCAAGATCAAATGAAGATGTATGCTGATGAGAAGAGGAGGCCTTTAGAGTTCCAAGAAGGAGAGTCAGTTTTGTTGAAAGTGCCCAAATCCAAGTACTCTACGTTGAAAGATGGATCCACTAATAAGCTTGCCCACAGGTTTTATGGCCCTTACAGGATCCTTAAGCGGATTGGAGATTTGGCATACAAACTAGAGCTTCCCTCTTCTACAAAGATTCATAATGTCTTCCATGTTAGTCAGCTCAAGCCCTATTATGGTGATCCAGTGGATATAGTTGATGAGCTGCCACCTATTGATGAAGATGGTCTTGTTCAGTACATCCCAAAGGCTGTTGTAGGTCAGCGCGAAAAGAAGCTTTGATCACGTTCTATTGTGGAATATTTGATCAAATGGAGAGGTTTACCATCTGAAGAGGCTTCTTGGAGACCTGATTCTATATTGGATGAGTATCCATACTTGAGGGAGACATTGGTGGCTGAAGCCTATTGCTTATGGAGCTAGTATTGATGCAGACTGGTTCAGGACAGCACGTTGTTTTAGAACAGTTTTTATCGTACCTAATTTTCAGAATTAAGCTATCTACATGGACTTAAAGTACTCTTCAAGAGCTTCGTTTTGATATATGGTACATCTCATTTGGACACTTCTATAAAAAGTTATGGCAGATTTGGTCCAGCAGGGACTGTTTATTCAGCAAGCTGTCTACTTTGTTCTGGGACTATTTGTTGAAGACTTTATGGCTCCATTTGCTTCTGAAGTACTTCAAATCATGTATATAGTTGGGTCTTACTTCCATTCTTCAAATTCAATTCTTGTAATGGTCATTCTTCATTCATTTCCCATTTGTAAAGCTGTAAAACATAGTAGTACTCTGTTCTATCCATTTCCTCTCTAGTTGTTTCTAGGTTTGTTTTTTAGGACAAAAACTTTTGGGAAGGGATGGATTGTAAGAAGTTGGGAATAGCAAATAAGTGTTAATAATGTTGATATTATGCCATGTCACACTGACATTGGTATAAAAGGAGAGAAGATGTAAATTTTCACATCTTTTTGACACATTAATATAATTACAGTCTTTCTCTCCCTTCTTGCTCACAGCTTCTATGGCTTCCCCTTCTTTCTTGTCTTTCTCTCTCTAAATCTAGTCTTTCTCTCTCCTCGTCACTCTTATTCTCTCTCTTCCTGCAGTCTTTCTCTCTCCTCTGCAATCTTCTCTCTCCTCTTTCTCTCTCCCTGGTTTTCTCTCTGACAACGTATGCTTCTTTTGAAGAAAGGCAACAATAAGATTGCTCATTGGTTTAATGATCCTCTTACCAAATCCTCAAGCACATGGAAGAGCTTGTATGTAAGCTTGAATTGCCTTTTTCTATGTGCATCCATGATGTCTTCCATGTCTCTTAATTAAAGAAGTATGTAGGTCCAACCATTACAATTTTGGAAGAGTTACTGCCACTGGATGAGGATGGTCTTATAATTTATAAGCCAAAAAAATTCAATGGTAAGAGAGAGAAAGATTTGAGGAGAACATTACTGGAATATCTTACCAAATGGCAAGGTGTGCCTGTTGAAGAGTCTACTTGGTAGCCATTCTCCTATCTTGACTCTTTTTCAAGAGCTTACTATATTCAATTTATGTGGTGAAATTAATTAATGGATTTGGACATGTCTACACCAAGTTATGGCCATTTTTGTATTGGTTACCTTGTTTGGATAGTTTCAATAGTTGTACCTTCTTCAACATTATATTTCATATGGACTTTTCATTGACCTATGGATTTCTTTATTTGCGAGAATCTACTTTCAATGTAAAAGAGCTAATTACTAAATTCTAAGAAAACATATAAAATAAAATAAAAAATATGATTCAAGCCATGTTCAAAGCAACCATAAGTGTAATCTTTGATTTCATGGAAAGAAAGAAATGTAACATGCAATAAGGCACATATCTCTTGCAATGGTGGTGTAAGGTACACACCCTTACAATGGTGGAAGATCCAAAAGTAGGAGTCATCAACAAGATGGTTTGATTAATGGAAAAAAGATAATGGCTATGTTATTCCTATAATTTTATATACCCACCTCCCCCCTTTAGCACAAACTCATTGATGCTTTATTACAAAATCATAAATTCAAACTTTGAGTCCCTAGAAAATAAACTTATCAAATCTAATGTTGTGTATATACACATTAAAAGGGCTTATGCTACATTTTCCTCCCTATGATATCAATCTTATATAAATAACATAAATGTTATGCATGACTTTTTGCATAAATACTATAAATTTTACACCTTATTACCAAAGCAAAGACTCGTTCATGTATCGAAGCAAAGAATCATTAACAATATAAAGGAAGAAATTCAAGCTCAAGCATATATCAATCCTCCCTATTTGAGATATAATTGAGGGGGTGTGTTATTTTTGTGAGCTTTTGATTTCGTGCTTTTGCAATTGAAATTGATTTTTAGAGCTTTTTGAAACAACCTCGGATGCTTTCTACAAATGACATGTCAAAAATATATTGCGCATCATGCATTACTAACCCATTCACAATAAAGGGAGCAATGGTGTTGAATAATCACAACAAATAATAACATTCCAAAGTTTTGCATTACCCAAAAGGAGTACAATATCTAGAAAGGTTCCAAGATCTTCATGTAACAAAAAGGACATGTCACACCCTAATGAAGTGCATGGTGATGAGTCCTCCAGAACAATGAATGAGCCATGCTTACGTTGGGCTTCCTACATAACAAGGCATATCTTACGTGTTTGCCCTAACACAAAGGCAAGGTCAGTGGGGGTTAGTGCAGGCTGATGTATGACCATGTGCTCCTTGGGTTGAAGGCCAAGTATGTGCATGTACACATAATACATACGTTTGCAAGTAAGAAATGCCTTTTGGGTAGATTCTCTTTTTTGAAAATCAGGACAAGTGCACCTAGGGTCTTCTTTGATGTGCACATAACAACTCTTTTTCAAGACTCGAAATACTGAATGTTGTCTCTCAAGTTGCACTACCTCCTCCAAGAATGTCACAACCATGCAACCAGCTGCCTCTATTCTCTTTTGTGCATCTTTGGAAATTCCATGTCTCCACTTGCGTCTTCTCCCGCTTGAACCACATTCTGTAGAAATAGGAGATTTGCTCTTCTCGTTCCTTGGTGGTGCTGTAAAGCAAGAAAACTTGAAACCAGCCTGTCTTAGGCTGCTACACTCTTCCTTCGATATATTTGTTTCTATATCAACTGGCCACAAAGATGGAACAATTGGTGATGCTATCACTTGTTTCTGCACAACGTTTGTATGCTTGACATCATGATTACAGAACCATATCCATTGTGCAATGGCCTTGTTCTTATAGGCTCTCTCAGACCAAAAGCATGGTGCGACTAACCCCACTTGCCGACTCTGTAATTTGCTGCTGCAATTCTTTCTACCCTCCATACCAAAACACTTTCTCACACAGTTAGGTGGTGTCCTTCGTAAAGCCCACTCCTCCTGTGCCACTTCTACCTCTTCTACGTGAGTTGACGTTTCCGCATTTGGTGCACTTACTCCACCTGCAAAGGGCTTGATTGGTATCTCCTCATCCTCTTGGATACATATCTCTTCCATCTTTCCATCGTCAAACTGTATACTCTGCGGCCTGCCCTTGTTTTTCCTTTGCCTTGACTCCATCACGTATCCCGGTCTATGAGAACTTACAATTGCTCCACCTCCCTTCTTTTTTCTTTGCACAGTCTCCCTATCACCTTGCATTATAGGCTCCTCGTACAAAGGACTTCCAGCTACAACACCTTGCAATGCACGTGCAATAGAGGAGGGATTTGGGGATTCCCTTTTGCTGGCACTAGCCAACAAAGACTCCATAGAAGGCCCAGATCCAATAAACCTCCCCGTGGTATAGCCCAACCTCTTTGCACATTGAATATATGCATTCAAAACATCACTAACACATGCATCATAAAGTGATATCTTTCGTTTTCCACCCTCACCTGCTAACCAACTAGCATGGACACTTTCTGATAAGTTTATGCTTGGAATTTGAGCATGTTCCCAAGGACTGTTGTTAGCCTACGGAGTCAAATCCAAAAATAGAATCAGTAGCTCTCCCCATTGCTACATTGTGCAACAAATCTTAATGAGCTGGAAAAAATGTCACACTTACATGAGATTCAATTCCTCCCCAGTGGGCAATTCTTTGCTCCCACCATTTCAACCACCTATCCAAAGCCTTGATGTGTTCCTTGTTGACATTTCGTGCCCACCAATCTCGGATAGCAGAGGCCTGAAGTGAGGCTAGTTGAGTTGTCGTTGCTAGCCTCCATGCTTCACACAATTCAATGTGGTGCATTTGTTTATCCACAGTGACTAATTTCTTGGTATGCTTTTGCAAACTTTGCTCCCAATGAAAAAGACAAGAACGCTCTCTCCCTTCCATTATGTTATGAGGCCCTCCATTGTACACAGCCCTTATTGCCATCCAATTCTCACTTGACTCATCGGACATAAATCCAGCAAAGTCAGGTGGATCATGGCCACATTGAACCATGACAGAATTCAAATTTCTCCAAAACAGGATTTGAGACTCTTCGTCCTCCTCTTTAAATTCACATATTGCAATTACCTGCAATGCTCTCATGCTAGTTCATGATTGATACATTAGTATAGTGTTCATCAACAACAATTTAATTTCAATAAAAGCTTTCATTATGTTGCCACATACCCATGATCATAAACTGAACAAGACATAGTTGCCCACCCATCAATCCTATGGGTATGATCAAAGTGCACCCATGCACGTCGTAAATCTCCAGTCCCAATTAGCCTCATACGATTCACTAAGTCCACCCCTGATGCTGGTCCCTTGGTGGACATTTTAAACAAGTAGCACTTCTCCTTGGCATCACCTTGTCCTGGAAATCTACTTCCATGGAAAAATGGGAAGACACAATGTTTTTGCAAAAGAAGTATGTTGTCATACCCATCACCAACCACCTGACCTTGTTTGGCTCTCTCTTGTGAAACAATGCCTTTGAAACTATGTGTTTATTAGAGGGTTATTTCAAATGCAGGACATACATTGTAAGTAGAAAATAATAATGCACAAGCCTACCCTTTATTCTGCACAAGTGGCATCATTTCTTCTAGACAATGATTAAGATCCACCTCTGTCGCCTCCGACTCGTCTTCTTTTGTTAAAGATTCAAACAACATCTGCCGAGCGACTAGCATCTGTATTTTTCGTGGGCCTCCCTTTTCGATCTTTAGGACCGTGCTCACAAGCCTCCGCACCTTGTCAAGGGTTGCCCTCTTAGTGCCATGTTGAACACTGTGAGCATGCTCCCCAACATGGATCACCAAACATGTCATTGTAGGATCCAGTGACAACACATAATAGATCATGCATTTGCAAATGGCTGCACAAGTAGCAACATTAAGACAATAGTGACATGTTATCTTGGAGTTTCCCTCACTTGCAGGATAACCCATGCTCACGGTTCTATCCAAGTGACCATGGAAAAAAACATCATTGTATTTTCCCTCTGTTATGTAGTAAGGACAAGTGATCCTAAGACATTGAAGACTTCCAAGACAATAGCTCAAGCGCACAGTGCACTCAATTGCCATATTGTCTGTGAGGGCTGCGACCACAGGTGACCATCATATTTTTGTTCCATACCCATCATTTGTTTCTTGCTATCTGTGGCTGGAAGCTCAAAAGCAATTGTGCCATTATACTCAATTGGGAGCTCATCCACCCTTCGTGGAGGTCCACAAAGCGCTAATAATTTTTTCAATCTACCCGTTTTAGCTTTCTCCTCAATGAAGGCTGCAATCAAGTTATCATAGGAAGATAAGTCCTCGCTTTGGCTGCCCACACATAGGTCCTCCCCGACATTTGTGTCATCAACATCCTTCTTGTTATCTGAGTGTACGTCAAGACACACTGGAGTTGATTTGCTACAACCAGGAGTACAATCAATGTAGTTGTCAATCTCATCTTCTATTGACTCAATACTGTTAGAGATGCACACATAGTTACTTGAGTGCATGATAGAGTAGGTGGCTGATAATGTACTATCAATCAGATAGTGCGCATGCCCTTGATGATCCCATCTTGGAGACACAGTGACGTTGTTTGCTCCACCATCATTCTCTATGACGGCTTGCAACCCCTGGAATTTTTGTGTTGGAGGCAATAGATTCTATAGGTAGTACTCACTCAAAAGAATCTCCCCATTTCTTAATGAAACCCTGTGCTCTAAGCAATCACTGGCTAGTCTCCATGTCAAAATAGCAAAACTCGACATGTTGTGCCCTCTGGTGGGTTAGTATTTGATGAAGAGAAGAAAACTCTGAATATAGCTCACAGTGTGTATTTGATGAAGAGAAGGCAACAGTTCACCGTCACTACAAGCGGAGAGAAATCAATAGAAAAATTTACGACTCAACCACCCACCATCCTTCACCTTTATGCACTCATAATTTATTTATGTTGTATTAATTATTTAATGGCTAAATAGTTACCTAATTACGTAATCAACGGCTAACTTCTTTATTAGGGTTATTAAGTCTCTCCTCAACTCTCTCCTCTGTTTGCTCTCTCTCTCTCTCCTCTCCCTCTCTCTCTCTCCCTTCTCTCCCTTCTCTCTTTCTCCCTTCTCTTTCTCTCTCTCTCCCTTCTCTCCCTTCTCTCTTTCTCCCTTCTCCCTTCTCCCTTCTCTTTCTCCCTTCTCTTTCTCTTTCTCCGTTCTTTCTCCCTTCTCCCTTCTCTTTCTCTGTTCTTTCTCCCTTCTCTTTCTCCCTTCTCCCTTCTCTTTCTCCCTTCTCTGTTTCTCCCTTCTCTCCCTCTCTCCGTCTCGCTCTCTCGCCACAACTCCTGCACGACAACTCCTACAACTCCTCGTGCGACACCTCCTACAGCTCCTACAACTCTCGCGACGGTGCCCCACAACTCCTGCAACTCCTGCGCGACAGCTCCTACCCCAACTCCTGCCCCAACTCCTGCGTGACGGTGCCAACTCCTGCCCCAACTCCTGCGTGACGGTGCCAACTCCTACGCGATGGTGCAACTCCTGCGCGATGGTGCAACTCCTGCGCGACGGTGCCAACTCCTGCCCCAACTCCTCGTGAGACGATGCCAACTCCTCATGCGGCAGCTCCTACAACTCCTCGTGCGGCAGCTCCTGCAGCTCTCGCGATGGTCTGTGGCTTCGTCAACGGCTTCGTTTGTCTCCTGCGGCCTCCCAGGTAACACCTTGAGCCCCCCAATCGTCCGCGTCCACGCGGACGATGGGTGGGCTTAAGCTTCGTCATTTGGTCACGCTTCGTGTGGACTACGCTTCGTCATTTGCTTAAGCTTCGTCATTTGGTTATGCACCGTCGTGTGGGCTACGCTTCGTCATTTGGTTATGCGCCGTCGTGTGGGCCTCCAAGGTAACACCTTGAAGCCCGTCCGCGTCCACACGGACGATGGGTGGGCTTATGCCCTGTGGCAACCGTCCCGTATGCCTTCCCGTCATTTGGTTATGCGTCGTCGTGTGGGCCTCCAAGGTAACACCTTGAAGCCCCCCAATCGTCCGTGTCCACGCGGACAATGGATGGGCTTATGCCTCGTGGGCTTATGCCTCGTGGCTTCATCCCATGGCTACAAGCATGTGGCTTCGTCCCATATGCTTCGTGAGAACAAGGTAAGAGATTGAACCCCCCAATCGTCCGCATCCGCGTGGACGATCCGTGGGCTTATGCACAAGCGTGTGGCTTCATCCGTGGCTTCGTCCGTGACCTTAAAGAGATTGATTGTGTTGCTAATCTTAAAGAGATTGATTGTGTTGTTAATCTTAAAGAGGTTGATTGTGTATCTATTTGTAAGTGTGTAGAGAAAGTTATGGCACCTAAAAGAGTGCTTAGAAAGAGAAAGAAATGTGTGTCACCTCATAGTAGCCGTGAAGTCTGTATGAAGCTACGTTCAGGATGTGTTCCTGGGCGGATCTTAGAGCAAGAAGCATCATCGCGTTTGAGATCAGTGGACACTCATTCAACAAAGAAAGGATGTGGTCCAAAAAGATGTATCTACATTGATGACAAAGCACAAGTGGATGGGGACTCCAATGCAATTGACGGGGTTACGGAGCACACATGTAGTCACTTATGTGTCCATTTCATTTACATATGACTCTTTTTTTAGTGTTATGTATTAAATATGATTGGTTTAATGCTACTTTTTTTTATTGTTACTTATTAATATCTGCTCCTATAGAGACTAATGTGCAGCATGATAGTCTAGATGACAAAGAAGAGGTGAGTGGTGATAGTGATCAAGGGGAGAATGATGATGAAAAAGAAAAGAAGCACTCAAGGAACTTAGGCAAGCAAGTCTCTCTAGGACTGATGAAGGATGTGCTAAGTCAATTTTATATAAAAAAGAGGACGTTGCCTCCTCTTGTGCCTCTTTGCAGATTAGTGGCTCATGAGGCAGTCAAATTTGCTACAGATGATGCCCAGTGGTTGATTCCTTCCTTTGATTCCACTGGTTATCTTGAGACTATGGGACACTTCCTTGTGTCAGTTGAAGGTCCGAGAGGGGAGACCATGTTTGTGACAGCCAACAATCTAGATGAATGGGGTGCAATATGGCGTCAAAGAAATGAGGATTTTGAGAGGGCTCTTGGAAGAGAGTGGCAAGACCTTAAGGGTAAAAAGTTCTTGGTTTGGGATGGAAACCACAGGCTTAAAACGTGGTGGAAATGCATCAAAGAAAGTAAGTTGTCCACTATACATGCAAGTATTGAATGTTCGTATCCCATTCTTATGTTTGTTGGTTTTCAATTACAGAGTACTCCGGCTGTGCTCACTACCATGTTAGTGTACGGTGCCAATTCATTGAGGTGCCAAAGGCAAAGGAAGCAGAGCTACTACTCGCACTAGACACCACCAACGCGTAAGTCTTCTTCCTTTAACTATGCTCCTCTTTGTAATATGTTACACTTACGTTCTCATATTATGCTTTTGTTTGTTTTCAATAGTATTGCCAGAGCTCATGTTACTCCAAATATTGCGCATGAGGTGTATATGTTTCAAAAGTTTGGTATTGCAAACAAAGACTCCATTCTAGATAGATTGAGTCCGGCCATGAGGAAGTGGGCTGAGGTTGAGATGAGTATAGAGGCAAGGTATTATCATGGTTTTGCTCCATGGTATAACTCTCCTTGCGGTTTAATATCTCAGCTTGTATGGAAGGTGATTTTCTTTCTATGGCTCACTTGTATGAGATGTGCTTTTCTATCTCTAATTTAGTTTTTTTTTTTGGAATGATAGGATGAATTTCATGTCTTCATCTCAAAAGAAACTGCTAAGCTTGAGGCTTTTGGTCTAGATGAGGTAGAGAGGAAGAAACGTTTGGAGAAGGCTACAAGGGTGGAAGAGGAGCGCCTTAAGGATAGGGGTTACAAATACCTATCCATTGCTAATCCCCAAAATGGTGATGAGTTCTTTAAGTTGTTATTTGGGCTAAAGTGGGATGATGCAAGCATGCTCAAGATCACAAGAGACAAGCTGTATTGTCTCACAAGCTCAAAAATCCCTGCGGAAAGGTAATTTGTATATATAACGCAAGGTGTGTGTATGTGATGCTTTTTTCTTCAATGCTTTCTATTTGCGTATATTGTTGTGCATCACAGGAAAAAAATATTGTTGCATCTTATGAGTCTCACAAAGGCCAAAGACCCCCAATACCCGCATTTTGGTGATTATAAGCTCTTTCGGATTTACATGAAGAAAGAGACATATTGGGCTCACTTGCATTCAGAGGCACTACTTCAGATTGATAGGATACAAGTAGAAGGTCCACATCTACCAGATTCATTTGAGGAGTTCTTTAAGCTTAACATGAAGAATCATGTCATGCAGGTTGACTCAATGCAGTGCATTCATATTGCTTTCTTAAGTTCTTTCTTAAAATGTATATGTGCTAATGTTAAGCGCTTGTGAAACTTGTGTAGGCTTTTGTACACCTCTTGGATGGAGTGAAATCTTTAGATGTTGCAGAGAAGATGCCAGAGCTTATGTTTTCAGCCAAATGTGTGATTTATAGGTTAGCATGCATTTTCATATTAGATTGCATGCATTTGCTTACGTAATTGGCAAGAATGTTGCAGGTGGATACTACAATGTGTAGAAGAGAAGAGGCTGGATGCAGCTCCGCAATTCACAAGAGAGTGGATTGATGTTTGTGACGAGAACACTATGTATTCTCCATCATTACGTGAGAGAAAATTGATGGCATGGGAGGCAAGTGTTTGCCCTTGGTGGCCGGATTACCCTGTGGGGGTTATCCCTAAGCAAGAGAAAGATCTGCATGACAGTAAGTACTTCAATCTATGTAAACATCTCGTCGCTTTTGTAGCAATAGTTTTTGTGCTCATGCATGGGAGTCTAAGGGTGAATGATACTATGTAGGATTCAAGGAGGGAGTTCATACTCATGAACCACTTACCGCACCCACCACTATAGAGGAGCAAGCAACCAAGGCTACCAAAGGTGCCACCCAGGGTACTCAAGGTAATCCAGGGAGAAAAAATGTGCCAGAGTCCTCTATGGCGCCCACCACCTCCTTTGTTGCAAATTCATCTCTTGGTTGAGAGAATTGGGAGAGGCGACCTATGACCCGTTTAGTAGGTGAGAAGTCTTATATTAACTTGAAATTCATGTATGATTATTAAGAATAAATTACTTTGAAATAATTGTTGCAGGGTTCCAGTATCAAACATATGTCGATACTCTATTAGTGGATGTGACCCAAATTGATGGATTTGCCCTTGATAGGTAGACATGACAACTACATATTGCAAGAACATCAATTTACATGTTGCATATAGCATTGCATCATCGTTTACTTTGCATTAATGACTATGTTGTTTTGTGTATAGCATCAACAAGTTTTTTGCAACACAAAAGATGCGTCTTTATAGCAAAGATGGAGTTCCATGTCAAGAGGTGGCTCGATTGATATTTGCGGATTTTCCTACGAGCTTGCTTGTGGATGCTCTAGGTCCCATCCCATTGGGTAAGTTATGCTTTCTATCACACAAGGTTTACATCAAACTCACTTCTCATATATCATAATGCCAATGTTGTTTGTAGAGGGCATGACTATTCCCAAGTGGAACACGTTCTCAAAGGGTCTAGTTATGGGTTGTATGGACCTTGCTCGCAAGTATTTGGCCGACCAAGGATTCTTAGTCACTATGTGCTTAGCAGAGCATATAGGTGAGTTTATTACGGATGCGGCAAGAGTGGGGTTTGTGCTTCACCGCACTTGGACACTCATGTGTGACTCCAAGGCTTATCGACATCCCGTTACTAGAGAGGCGGTAAGATAACAAAGTTGGATACGTTGAACGTACGGTTGTATTTTCTAAATAAAGTTTGTGTTACATGCTTTAAATAAAAACATGGATCACTTATTCTATTTCCACTCGTGAATAGGTACTTGATCTTACTGTGTGTCTTTGGCATCGTGCTGGTCATGTTGTGCCTTGCTACGACAGAGAGGCTGGGGAGAAGATTTCAGAGAGATTGTTTCCAGCGTATCGTAGCTACATGATGGATGATTGTGTCTTTCCCATGGACGTTGATGGTATCATTGTCAGAGGCGGAGCAGAGAGGTCTCATCTTTTCTTTCCGTAAGTAGTCTTGCATGTTTTTGCTCTCAGGTTACCTTGTATGGTATTTTCATTGTTTCTACTTGCATGGCCGCAAAGATTCTGTATCTTGATTGGTGATATGTGATTGGTAATATGGTTAGGTGGTTACTAGCTACATTTACGAAACGCTACGACTATGTTTTGGATGTGTTTGCAGGGTGTGGTGGTTTGGCCGCGCCAGTGCAGAGGAGATGAGACATTGCATGTGTCTAGAAATAGATGATGTGCTCTATGGGGAGTGTTTGTCCACCATAGTGTGTGGACCGGTACCATGCTGAGAGAGTGTGTGTTTTTTTTTTCGAGAGACTCTAGACATTTCATTCTGTTACTACTTTTATATATATGTTTATTATACACTTCGTCATGTGACTATGCCTGATTTTGTCTAAGAGATTACATGCATTGGGATCTTTGATTTGTTTTTAGGAAGAGTGTACCTTGCGACTATTTGACACGAATATATTTTTCATTAGGAAGAGTGTACCTTGCGACTATTTGACACGAATATATTCTATTGTGTTTTTAGCTAATACATTCCAACATTAGATGAGAATGGATATGTTGCACGAAAAAGCTCGAAAAAAAGAGATTGATTAGAAAAGAACGAAAATGAAAGCCCGCAAAAATAAAATCCCCTCATTGAGGCATATCATGGCTACTCGTTGACCCTATCCTTGAGATATCCTCAAGGTACAACTTGTCATTGTGCTCAAGCTTATATCAACCCTATCTCTATTAGATCTCTTTAAAATAGAGCTTAGGCATGTGGGCTAGATAGTTTTCAACTCTCTCTTTGATGAGGTAGATCTTGGCTACATGCTTAAGCTTAACTCTCTCTTCTTTTTTATCAGGTAGAGCTTGGCCATATGCTTAAAGTTATAGCAATCCTCTTGAATTATGCATGAGGTAGATAAGAAATACAAAGGTAAACAAACCACAAGTATTTATATTATCATCCATTGGTCAAATATATCAATAAATAAAGATGGTCATTTTGTACATTGGATGATTGTAGACAATTATATAGCCCCTTAGTGTATAAATACTTTACTCCATTAATGTATAATACAAGACACAAAACAAATACAAAAGGAATTGATATTGTGAGTATTTGTATCATCATCAAAAATAATATGGCACGTAGCCATTCATTCATGGTATAATGTTTGATGGTGTATGAACACCAAAATTTATCGTTATAATATAAATAAATTCCAACAAGTGTCTACTTAAAGTTGCATGTTGTATCATCATAAAAAATAATATGTCATGTAGCCATTCATTCATGGTATAATGTTTGATGGTGTATGAATGCTAAAATTTATTGTTATAATATAAATAAACTCCAACAAGTGTCTTCTTAAAGTTTCATGATCCCTTGATTTCATTAGTCATTTTTAACATGAGCATCCTCATCATAGTGCTAGGGTGTATTATTTGTAGCATGAGCATTCTCATCTAATGTTGGAATGTATTAGCTAAAAACACAATAGAATAATTATATTATTAGTACTAATTTGAAAATCTATGAAGTTTTTACAAGGAATTTAACTTACTATATACACATATACTTACATGATTAGTTTGCAAGTCCATATTGATATAGTAATCTTTGTAAAAAAAGTATTTGCAACCTTGTCATTCATCCCAATTATTTTTTTACAACCCAATATTTTTTCTTACCCAATCAATTATATTGGTCTCATTCTAGGAATTTTATGAACTTCTTTTTGAAGAATTTGTACAACTTGTTGATCAATTACAATTGGACTATAATTTTACTTTCTACAACATTTATAGGAGACAATCTCTTTGTGTGAAAACTTTCATTGCGCCATCTATTTTTCATATCATCCCACTCATATTACTTTGCTAAGTTGGTTGTACAAGGTTTTACCTTTAGATACAGATATTTGTCCATTTTGGATGTCTATGATAGCAATTCATACATTAGAATCTTTCAATACAAGAAAATAAGGAAGTAAATGCCTTATAAGCATGTCATCATATTTTTCTTCAATATCAAAAGTGGATGGAAAGATGTAGCTTTCCCTTGGTATCACTAAGGATCATCATCAATATGGATGGTTCATGCAGTATCACATCCAAATTGCATAGCTATTTGTTTGAACCTTTCTTCAACACATAGCTTCCCTAGTCTACACATTGTCATTTTCTCAAATGTATAGCAATGTTTCCCAATCCAAATGAAAAATAAACCTAAATAATGGCTTGCTTACAATTGTAAACTTCTAACCATTGACATGATGATAGGCTCTTGTGCAATTGACCAAATTCCAACACTACATATTTCTATCAAAATATTCAAGGATCCCATACAAATAGGTCAAGCACTAGATACTTGTTAGGGCTATATAATATGCATTCAATGAAATGAGGATTTGATATAACACTGAATAATAAACCATCCAAATCTAGTACTACTATTACCATAGATTTCTATGATGTGCTCAATGTTGTAGGAACATTAAGATTGCTACCAAATGATTCTTCCATGACTTTATCTTGCATCTGACTCTCAATAATTAAAACATTTGGTGATGCTATCTTATATCTTTCTCAATTAATAGAGATATAGAGATCACAATGGATTGGATAGATGAACTTATATCAGCACTTATGCTATGCACAACATAATACTTCAATATTCCAAAATTGATTGAATCTCTCTCTATTTTAAAGTAAAATTTTAAGGTTTCTCATTGAGATATTCCCCTTCAAGTTGAGCCTAGATATGGAATGAGAAGGTTAGTTTCAACTCTTTCTTCAATATTTCTTTTAAGGGTATAGCTTGGCCATGTGCTCAAGCCTAGCTTGAGGGCAAGATTCAACTCTTTCTTCAAGATTTCCTTGAGAATGAGCATGGCCCTCAAGGAAACATAATCTCTCTTGCCAATATTTCTTTGGAGCCAAAGCTTAGCCATGTGCTCAAGTTGAGCCTTGATGGCAAGATAGTTTCAATTGTCTCTTAGAGATCCACTCGAGGTTGCGCTTATCCTCCCTATGGGCAAGCTAGTTTCAACTCTCTCTTAAACATATGTTTGTGGGTGGAGTTGGAAAGCGAGTAGGAAAGTTAATTTTAACTATTTGTTGGAGATTTGCTTGAGGTAGAGCCTAGCCCCAAGAGTAATATTTTTACAACTATCTCTTCAAGGTCACCTTGAGGTTGAGCTTGGACATTGAGCTAGATATAAGTTAGAAAAACTAGTAATTATTTAATAAAGCATCATGCCTATTACCTAAGAACAATTAACATGGTTTTAACAAGAACAAAAACTATTTGATTGAGAGTGAAAATGGAAAACACATCAGAAAGAAGAAGAAAATCACATTTTTTAACTTGGATATATGAGCTTTGTACAAAATTTTGCATTATCATAATAGAAATATAGATTCACTCTACATCCATATCATCATCCTTAGCTAGAAGGTCTAGTGTACCTTTTGGATCTTTTGCAAGTTCTAGCTCTTGTATTTGTTTATCTTTCTCACTTATATCTCCTTTACTAATTGTAGGTGTTCCTCTAGTATTTGAACCTCATATGGTATGTCCAACCAAGCTCTAACTTTTGTTTGATATTTTTCCCATGCCATTCATATTAAATGTAGCTCCTCATGAAGTTTTGGTGTTTCAACCAAACATATCATGCAATATATTGCAATATGCCCGTTAGAGGAAGCATTCATGATGTAGTCTCAATCTTGGAAAACTATTTGATGTATGTATGAATCAATTATATATTTTTCTATTGTAGGTTCCATTTCACAATATTGTAAATGCTAAGATCTAGCTTAACATCCACTGGGTATACTCAAATATACATCAAAGACCTCATAATCATATTCCTTTCTAATAAAAATAAAACTTGACCTAATCTCAGGAACATCCTTGAAGGTTGCATCCTCTCCTATGTGCTTTCCATCCCAAAGAAGATTGGATACTTCCAAGATTAGTGTTTCAAGGCTCATTGCATCACAAAAAATCTTTCTATTTTTATAAAACTAAAAATAACGGTTTGCTTTGTAAGATGCATAAGTGCTTGAAATATGACTCAAAGCCCTATGACATCCTTGACACACACACACCTCTTGGTTTGATCAATTATACACATACCCAATGGAAGACTCTATCTTTTGAAACATCTACTCAAGAAGAAGTCAACCCTCCGTTTCAATACTTGTTATGTATATTCACCATTTGAGATCTTGTTTTGGCTTCTTCATTGCATCTACTTGATCTACTAGCCATTTCACATATGCTTTTGCACCGAAAGAAAACTTGATATTTGATCTTCCAACTTGAATCTTTGACTTGAACCACTCGATGTACATTTCTTCCATGCAATAGATAATCTATATTATCTTCAATAATAAATTATCTATATGACTCTTGTAAACTATTATACTTTTCAATAACAAATGTACATTTCTTACAATTGACTATGTACACTATCTTTGTTGAGATGGCAAGTTCAATATGGGTAGACATTGATGACAAATCTCATGGTTAGATGGATCTGCATGTCTACAATTAGCACATTGGTGGTCATTAAAATCCTCACATGGCCATTGACTTATCATTTGTTACGTTTAGTTTGTTGGACCTACCTACAACTAGCATAGTTATAGTGCCAATTAATTAGTGTAGTCAATTATTTAGTAGGCATATTTTCTTTATATCATATCTTATCTAAACTTTGTGTACATTGTATCATGTGAAAGAAAAAGAAGAAATAAGCAAGAAAATGTATCTCCATCTCTCTTCTCGTATTCTTGAGTGAACTTCCTCTTGTGTGTACAGTGTGTGTTTGGCACAGTAGCTCAAGAAAGTTTCCCCCACCACATGTTTCATGACATGGTATTAGCAGAGCCATTGAGAAAGGCTAGTATTGAAGATTTAAGTAAAGGAGAATATACTTGATCAAGCAAGAAACGAGCTTAGGCAACTTATGAATATATGTGTACATCATGTGGGTTCAAACTAAGGTATTTTTAAAATACCATTTTTATACATTTTTTACATATAGAAGGGTGTAATATAAAGGGATTATTTACAAATTTAATTGAAAATGGTTATGTTTTATTCAAGAGAAAATCACAAATAAGGAGGGCCTAGGCCATGTACCGACCATGTAAAAAAGAGAATAAGGGGATGACTGCCCAAAAGGGATTTAGGGTTTTGTTGGAGCCCTAAGAGAAAAACCAAGGAAAAGGGAATTCTCTTGCAAGAAAATCTATCTTGTAACATCAACAAGCTTTTATTTCATTCTTTTAATCATTAAAACAAAGAAAACAACAATTCTTCACGCAGCATCATAGTAGATTTCTCCCACGGATTTGATAGAATCAACCATAATCTTCAACATCTTCACAAAATCCATCAATAGAACAAAGAACACAAGGGAATACACCATCCTTGAATGAAAATCAATCACATATTATTATTCTTCAATATTTTCATAGTTCTCTCTCTCAATCTCTCATATACAGTTACACTCTTTTGATAGATTTGACTATATCTAACTCTCTCTCTCTCTCTTTCTCTATCAATAATACATCATATCCTCACTAAAATGCTCTCATAATAACCCTCAATAATCCTTCTTAGGTCGTGGATGCACCTCCCAAGAGGTATGTCTGATATGAAGAGTCACCAGAGCCACTACAGTGTCTTTTCACAGCTCACTACTGTCACTGTCACTTAGTCTTCTCTTCAGTCTTCAGCAGTTGTTTCTTCCACCTGTTTCAGCTCTTTTGAACTTAGATTCATCATTTCCAAAGGTTAGAAAACTTTCCCAAAATCACACATACATTCTACAGAACACCTACAGAAGGTCTACAGAACAGTCACAGTACAGTACTAGAACAACTACAGTACAGTTACAGTACAGAGACAGAGCAGAGACAGAGGCTCTATAGAGGGTTAGAGAAGGTCATCAAAACCTCATAACTCATAATAAAACCATTTAAAACTATAAAAAACTATTCAATAATCTTTCAAAAGTTCTCAATCTTCATCAATCATCAATCCATGCTTCATACAGAAGACAATTAGAACAAAATAGAAGCTATACAGAACCAATCAGAAGCTATCAGAACATCACAAAACCTCATATTTCCATTGAGAATCATCATGAAATTCCAAAACATAATCAATATAATCCAAAACACTCTCAAATACTTCCCTTACAAATCATACGTCACCCTAAATCCATAAAAAATCAATCATTCAGACCTCAAAAACAACAAAAATCAATAAAAAATTCAGCCTTTTTCCACTCTCAATATATCCCCACACTTAGAAAGGAAGCATCCTTGCGACCTAAGGAAAAGAAGAATATAAGTTCACTAAAGAGCTCAATTTTATCTTCCGTCAGATCTTTAATAATCTTGCTAAACCACGACCCCAACTTATCACATGTATCTGAGAGGAAAAACTACTAAAGGAAAACTTCCATTATTCAATAACTCATCTGATTAATCATTTAAAAAACCATAACAAATTTTTAAAGGATATAAGAGGTTCTCTTCAGCTTTCCATCCACCAGCAATCTTTTGAAAAGAGCTCTCGAATAAGTATTCGCAATCAACACGAATTCATCACATACAATTAAGACAACACATGCACAAACACTAACACAACCATCTGAATGACACCTCCAAAAAGAGAGATATATCATTAAAAAGCTTCCAAAATACATTGCAAAGGCATCAATGAAGATGATCCCTTTTGAAGGCTTGGTGGTTTCGGAATCGATCCATGGAGAAGGATTCATCTACAAATGTCTTGGGAGGATTTTGAAAAAACTGCAAGCAGCACATCCTTTCTAGCAAGACAAGGTATCTGCTAGGGAGACATAGGGCATGAAAGTACAGGACATCCAACTGGTGGGAGTCAATGTTCACATTGACATTCATACAAAGTTTTGGAATAGACTTTTGATCATTATGGGAATGCCTATGCATGTATGCTAGATACCAAGCAAAATGAGCTGTCAATCTCACTGAAGGATCCAGAGATTGTGAATATTGGTGAGCAAAATGAAGGTAGTTCCGGTATATGCTTGATTGACAGTTGTCCAATCTCCTAGAATAATTGGCCATGTTATCTAAGGTCCTGTAAGAGAATCACTCAAGCTCCATCCTCTTCTTCTTGGAATCTATTGATCAAACCCTTCATATTCACTAAACCAACTGAGGGGGTTGAGAGATAGAAGTGGCAGGAGATGGATGTGGAATAAGTAAAAGTGGATGAAGAGATGGGTATGCAAAATCATAAAAGGAGGAATAGGTTAAAGAAGGAGTGACTGAAAATTTTAGGGAATCAATTAGGAAGGGTGTTAATTGATAAATAGGAAATGTAGAAGGTACATGAATGGATGGAGAAGGACATGGTGGAGAAGGGGAAAATACTCTATCTTCGATAAAAGAGCAGTATGTAAATATGAAAATTTGAGGAAAAGATTGAGGTTGGAAAAGAAGGGGTAAGATGGCTGTGGAATTGGTTTGATAGAGGGAAAGATATATATCATAACGGTAAGCCATTTGTTGGTAATACAGTAGGCTAGGAACAGAGGGACCTAAGATAGATCTTCTCTGATAGGAATCAAAAAAGGTGGAATCAAATGGATTATTTTTGGAAAGGTGAGCTAAGAGATCCACCCTCAGTTGGTTAGTGCTCTGTATATAGGTAGAAGCTGTGTTCTGTCCTTGTTGATTCAGGACCACAAAATCAATCATGGAGTGCCAGGAATTATCAGGGCAAGTAGCCACTTTTGACGAGTAACTCTAAAACATGTTATCTATTCGCAACTCCAAATAGTTGACATACAAAATAGCCTATAAAACCACATCTCCCATATACCATGCCATATCCACTTCATCAGGAATCAACAATTCTCCCCGGAGATACATATATGAGATCAACATGGTATCTGTCGTGACAGAATCTTCAAACACCATGCGTACCACTTCTGTTAGCAACTCAGGAGACCAAGCCCCACTCCAACCATCCTCTGGAAGAGGAAGATCCATAGTTGAAAGCTTCATGTAAAAGGCCAACTTGTGTAGTTGATAGTGGACAAAGAAAGAATGGCCTGGAGGAACATATTCCTAGAAATGTTCAAAGGTAGACCATAGCAGATCCATCTTGGACTGCAATCTTTCCACTTTATCTTGGAATAGAGGACACAAGGTAGCCTGTCTCTGGAGAACTGCCAAGTCCTGCTGTGAGAGAGAAGGGATCAAGGGAACATTAGGGCTTGGAGGAACAGACCGTAACTGTGCCAGTTGGTCTTGCAACTGCTTGATTTGGGAAGCTTGTGATTCCACTGTGTCATTAACAGTCTATAAGGCTGAAAGTTTGACATCTAAGAGAGTTTGAAACTCTTGCGCTTCTTTGGACATCCTCTCCTTCTCCTCTGATATTCTAGTGACCTTTGATTTAGCCGCTGTTAAACTGAATCTTCAAAGAAGATATGTCATCTTGTTGGGTTTCAATCAGTTGGGTTTGTTGCTCCATCTGCTTACACAGATCTGCTAGGGTATCCTTAGTAGAGGCTAACTCTGATGTTGCCTTTATGGAATTGGTCTTTAGACTACATCAATTCTTCATAAAAGGAAGCATATAGCTGTTGAACACAGGCTATCACTGACAGTTCAATGGAACTCTAAATGTCTTTACATAGAAATGAAATGGCATCTCCCAAGACTAGACTGTTCAGTGAGGGGACTGAGATGTCCAACGAACCCTCTCGATGTGCTCTGAATAGGTTGTTACATGTGAGATAAGTAGGGAGATCACTGCCAGATGTAGCAAGAAGTGGCACTGAAGAAAGAACTAAAGGAGCTTTATCTGCCACCCGCTTCAAGCATTTGCGATGTATGACCAGGGGAGGAGGAGAATCCAGATCCTCTATATCAATTGATTCTGACTCATCTGAAGGTGGAGGAGGAGGTACTAGATTAGGTGGAGGAGGTGGAGGCACACTCTTCTGTAAACCTGAGTAGGTCAAGAAGGCAAACAAGTAGGATACATAGGTGACATTGGTAACATTGCCCCGGGTTACTTTAATGAAATGTTGATCCATCTTAGTGAGTAGTAAGTGCTCCAATCAATAGCTACTCCTTTTAACACCATCCTTGAAGTTGTAAAGAGATCTTTGGACAAGTAATGGGATGGTATTTTTGCAGGCATAAACCTGTCTTGGAGAAATTGGAAAACCAACTTCCATATAGGATCAGTGATCATGGAAAAGGAAACTCCTGAAGTGTTGATCACCTTCTTGACATCCAGAATTTCGTTGGTCTGTTTTTGTAACAGCTTCAAAATCTCCTCGTTAGAGAAGACCTGGCGAGATGTAACAAAGGGTTCACCTTTGTAGGGAAGAGACAGAGCCTTCCCTAAGCCTCAAGGTATCACATGGAAGTACCCTGGACCAGTCCCAACTTCTTGCTATAGGAGGCCAGGAACTCATCACACATCGATGGAGCCTCGGGAAGCAAGGGAAAGGAGGCAACCACGAAAGTTGCGAGTCCTGCCTTCGTGAAAGGCTCAAAAGTGAGAAGGGAAGAGTAATCCCTACTGACCAGGGGGACATACTAGATAGGGGGAGGAGCGTGAGGCGCCATTCAGATGGTAAACACACACACCAGAACACAGACAACCACAAACAATGCCTGCAAAACAACCAAAGGGCTATCAAAAAGGAATGAATCCAAAAGAAGGACATTCATACAAACATAGACGTAACTAACCCAAGTACCACCCCAGACAATACACAGTCTAGAAAAATTTCGGCATGACCTCTACACATATGCGACGGAAAGGTTATGCGATGCAACATGCAAGCACCCAAATCCCCGTATCAGGCAATTTAAAAAAACTACACATCGTATTCGTAATCGTAACACATGGATAAATCAGACTACCATAAAAATGGACATCAAGACTAGACCATAACCGGGACTATCAGTGTCAATTAATGGACTTTGACACGACCATTCCACGAAGCGAGTTTATTTTTAAAAAAAGAGAAAAAAAGTATAGTGAGGGGGAATTATTTTAATGAAGGGTTCATTTTAATAAATTATTAACAATGCGTGACATTTTATTAGGTTATAAACCTTAATAAGAAAACGGTGGTTCCTTCTTAAAATTTTAATTAAATTTTATTAAGTTGAAACGGTGCGTTAGTGCAACCGGGACTACGATGCCCAGACTAGGTCTCTGAATGCAAATTTCTTAATTAAAAATTAAGAGTAATATGGAGCGCTTTTTTTCCAGCGCGTGCTCTTGTGATGGTTGGTGCATTTTTATTACAAATTAAAGTGCCTCTTAAGCGCACGTAGCGCATGTAAAGTGAACGACTGGTTGATTTTTATTATGAAATAGTGTGTTTAGCGCGTATGCACGTGGAAAATGTGGGTGAATAAATAGTTCATTTGAGCAATTAATTTGTGATTAAGGGAGAAATGAAAATAAATAAAGCACATAAAATAAATACCTGGAAGGGGTATGTATGCAATGACCTGAAGGCGCACAGAAGAGTCCCCCAAAAGCAATGAATCCAGTAAAAGAAAAGTAAAGACCACTGACTGAACAACAGAGATAACACCTTAGTGGATTTGTCAATTTTTATGATTATTTTGTTTTTATTGTTTTATGATTTATAAATTTTTTCATTTTATATTTTTTTGGTTGATATTGTAGGGGTATTTATGTGTGGGGACTGGAGTTATGTGTGTGTGTCTGGATTTATCTTTTTTTTTTTAATAAATGGGATGTGGTTGGTTGTTTGTGTGTTGTTTTGGTTTTTTTTAAAATTAAAGATGGATGCTTTGTATGAAAATATGTTAAAGTGAAAAATGAAAGGAAAAATGTCAGCGGGGGTGAGTGAAATTTTCTAGATTTTTTAAAGAATTTTTTACTAATTTTAACTGTTTTTTTTGTATTTTTTGAAGTAATTTTGGAGAAATGATCAAATATTTAATTATCTCTAATATTGGTGGCGGAAATTTCCACCCAAAAATTTTCCAAAAATGGGCAAAAATCGAAGGGAATTTTTACAAATTTTTTTGAGTGAAAATGAATTTTTGAATGAATTAAATCAATTAAATCAAGAAAATCAAGTTAGTTGGGTAAGTAGGGTCAAATTAAGTCAGCTAAGTCCTGTTAGTCTGGGTAAATCAGGTAAGTTGAACTAAGTCAAAATAGGTTAGTCAAAGGGAACTAGGTTAGTCTGGGTTAGTCAAAGTCAAGTAAGTAAGCTAAGTCAAGGCAGGTCAGGTTAGTCTGGGTTAGTCTAGGTTAGTTAGGTAGACCAAGTCAAGTCTGTGGGGACTAACCTAAGGTGGGTTAGGTTAGTTGAACCTAAGTAGGGTTAGTTTAGCCTAATTAGGGTTAGTTTAACCTAGTTAGAGTTAGGCTAGTTGACTAGGGGGGTTAACTAACCTAAGTAGGGTTAGTTTAACCTAAGTAGGATTAACCTAACTAACTTGGGGTTAACCTAACTAACTTAAAGTTAATCTAACTAAACTAAAGTTAATCAACTTAAATAGGGTTAGTTGACTAATTAAGGTTAGTCTAACTAACCTGTTAGTCACAGTGAGGAGGAGGAGGGAGAGGAGGAGAAGGGAGGAGGGAGTGGTGGCGAGGGCAGTCGAGCGGGCGAGGCCGGCGGCGGCAGACGCCGAGGGGAGGGTGCAGAGCCGGGCGGCGCGAGCGAGGCTGGTGGCTGACAGACATCGAGGAGGGGCACGTCGAGGGCAGGCGGCGCTGGTGGAGGCCGCGGAGGGGCAGAGAGTGGGCGGGAGGCGTTAGCGGAAGAGGAGAGGGCGGAGCCTGGGCAGTGCAATGCTAGCGGAAAAGGAGAGGGTGGAGGGCAGCGCTTGCAGAAGAGGAGATGTCGAGGGGAGGGAGGAGTGGGAGGAGGGTGGAGGGAGGAGGAATGGGGGAAGGTAGAGGGTGGGGATGCAGGAGGAGGAGGAATGGGGGGAAAGGTAGAGGGAGGAGGTGAGAGGGTGAATGGGGGAGGGTCGGGGAGAGAGAAAGAGGGGTAGGAGAGAGAAAGAAGAAGAAGAAGAAGAAGAAGAGAGAGGGGGGGTGGTTGGTTGGGATGCGGGGGGAGGTGCCCGATGGGTTTGGGTTTTTTTTTTAAAGTAATTAATTAATAAATAAATGAATTAAGGGAGAAAGAAAAAAAAGGGAAAGGTGGCATGCCCCCGTCCCATATGCGCGGGGCGGGGGAAAAAAAATTTGCGGTGGTGGGACCCGATGGGGCGAGGACGGTGACACGCAAGTCGCGGACGCGATAGGGCGTCTTGAGATTCGGAAAAACGAAAAGGCACGCGTTTACGCGCAAGGCGAGGCACGCGAGAACACGAAAAAACAATGAAAAATTAATGACTCATAAACCGTGCGTCAAAACGAAAAGCCGTAAAAAGGAAAAAGGGGATGAGAGAGGAGGGGAAAATGATAGAAAAGTAAGACGGGGTGTTTGGAGGAAAAGAAGGGCGTTCACATGGGAAAAATGCAAAAAAACAGGCCCGAAAACACATATGGGGATTAATATCGAAAATCCACTTGCTGGAATGCAGGGCGCAAAGAAGGAAAAATGTGCAGAAGAATGTGGCCAACAACCCTATCACGTCAAAACACAGGTCTAATCGAGATAGAATGCATTCACATGGAAAAAACGGAAAAATGACACCTGAAAAAGAGGTCAGAAATTAATAACAAAAAATCGGTTCACCGGAACAGAGGGGAGAAAAAAGGAAAAATGTGCGAGGGAAGGGGTGGCACAAGGCTGTCATATCAAAACTGAGTTTCGGGGGGATTAGGAGGGGTTCACATGCAAAAAACACGAAAAATGCATTAAAAAACACTCGAAAAAATTAATAACTAAAAATTTGGAAATCGAAAAAGGGGGGGAGGAAAAAGGAAAAAGTGGGGAAAAAGGCTAGCAGGACACGGCTGTCAAATCAAACTGGAATTCTGGTGAAAATAGGGCAGGTTCACATGGAAAATTGTGAAAAATAAGCACGAAAAAGACTCGAAAACCCACAAAAATTAATAACGGATGAGCCGTGTATCGAATTGACACAGAGTAAAAAGGAAAAATTTCAAAAGAAAGGGTAGGACAGGCCTGACTCATCAGATCAGAGTTTCGAAGCAAGCAAGATGCGTTCACATGGAAAACTGTCCAATTTATGCGAAATACTTAAAAAAATAATAACTTAAGAATCGTCTGTTGGAACAGGGGTCGGTAAAAGGAAAAAATAGGCAATTCAAAGGCATGAACAGGGCTATAAGTTGGGATTGGAATTTTGGTGAATGTAGGGTGCGTTCACATGAAAATACAACAAAATCAGGGAATGAAGGAAAACTACAAGGGAACGGTCCCAAGGGTGGGTTGAAAATGGACGGGTGGGTGGGGAAGGGACTCCATCAGGGTAAAAGCAGGGCAGGCATAGATGCATTATCAGGTTAAGGCAAATGTAGGGGGGATGCAATGTAGACGCGCAGGGATACATCCCCACACTTAAAACCTTAATGGATAGGGTTGACCGAGCAACAAGGACCTAGTACCACACAATAGACCAACCGTTAACGTCCCCACACTTAAAACATGACCGTCACTGACAACAAAAGGTGTAGGGTTAGAAAAACTTGGCCCATCTTGTCGAGAATCAAGGTTGACTGTCGATGGCACGTCCACTATCGTTGTCGACTGCAAGAGGTACCAAGATATCTTCACAGCACATATCCTTTGTGGCAGGGACCACGCGGCAGCACCCAGGGAGGTAGCTGGTTGAAGGAATCACAGGAAGTTCGTCGATGATGAGGGATATTACATTCAGCTCACGATCACTCAACGGGAATGAAAGAACCGTCACTCGGCCCATTACTGACATCACTCGAGGAAATGATGAGGAAACCCAAAGCTCACACCTGGTTTAGGAATCGACAAAGGAATGGTGCAGAGGGAGTATGACAGAGTGCACAATTGATGGTGCATCGATGCGTTCAACCCATCTGGCGCATAGGTGCAAGGAGAAAGGCCAAGGAGCCTTGTAAGGCAGTGTATATAATAGAATGATGTGTCATGTGTTGATGGCAGAAACCGAGCCCATGGGTGCATAGGGAAATGGGAATGTACCTGACTCCAAGGGTCGTGATGTCCCTCAATCCTCACCTCTCGGTAATTGATTGAAGAAACTCCAGTCACACTCAGCCCACCCTCTGTCTCACGCTTTGTTGAAAGATACAGAGGGCAGCCATGTCCTGAAACCCGTTGATGTAATCCTCACGGTCACTTGTGCAAAGGTTATATGCCTTGTGCGCATTTGATAGTGCAACTATGCATCCCGCCCAGTGCCGGTATACAGTGCAAGAAGGAAGGCCAGGGAGCCTTATAGTGCAATACACAGAAACAAATCGTGCTTTGTGCATTGAGAGGCCCATCCCGTGCGTGCAACACTCCATTCACACATCTCATCTCTTATTTGAGTTAAAGGGAAAGACTGGTAGTCACTCACCCCACCCTCTGTCTCACTCTTTGATAGATACAAAGGGTAGCCCATACTCACATCCCCATCCTGTTAGGATGAAAGCTCACATCACTCAAGGGGTTGGTGATGAAGATCATGTCGACGGTTGGTGTCACCAGGACCTTAAGGACGAGGCATACCTAGGGAGCCAGCCCACAAATCTCATACGTCAATGATTGGTAATAAGAGGCGTCTGTTAAGAAGGGCAGACAGACTGATATTACAGAGACAACGCACCAAGGGAGGTGGCTTCAAATTACTTTCTGAAGAGGTTCTGCTGGTGAGTCAGCTATCCTGAACTACAGGGTGTTACCACCTTTTCCACAGTCAGCTTCTCACCCAAGGGTGTTTCCACCTTTTCTTGGAACGAGGCCTATTATGACAGGGAATTTCTTCCTTTTCTCCCATAACAGTTTCGTTTGTTTTTCTTTTGTTTTCTCTTTTCGCCTTTTTTTTTCTTTTCTTTTTTTCTTCTTAATAAAGGAAATGGTAGAAATACCATATGTCAGGACCAACCTCGCCACAGTTGTTGGATCAGATGAGAAGAAAACAACGTCAGATTGGGATGTTTCCGCGAGGGGATAGTAGAATGAGACCGCCTCATGAGGAGAATCATCATGGCTATCAGAAGCACGACAAGAAGGACAATGCAATGCCCAAAAGGGAAAGGGTAGGTTGACTATGATTGTCAAGATCCCCAAGGAGGGAAGTACTTCTTCAGGCGATATCCATTGATGAAGAAAGGATCATCAGAGGCATCAATGGTTTGCACCTGAATAGAGCCGTTAGGATTGATGGCCAGTACCTTGTACGGGCCCATCCACCGTTGTTGAAGCTTGCTAGGAAACTTGCCAAATCTCGAATCATAGGCTAGAACAAGATCACCTTCTTTGAACTCCTTGTGCTTGATGAAACTATCATGATAGGCCTTGCGTCGCGCTTGAGTGGTTTCCATGCACTGTAGGGCCATCCACCGGATCTCATCCAAGCATTCCAAGTATAGGAGGCAGCGTTATAGTGACTCACTATCTCCCAAGCGTTCTTTAACTGCCACTCGCAAAGAGGGCAATTCCAGCTCAACAAGGAAGACGGCTTCTGTACCATATACTAGCTGGAAAGGGGTCTGTCTTGTTGCTGGCTTATAAGAGGTTCTATATGCCCAGAGGGCCTCTGTAAGTCAATCGTCCCAGTCGCGATGATGTGCATCAATCATTCTTGTCAAAATCGAGCAAAGAATGCGATTGGTGACTTCAACTTGGCCATTGGCTCTGGGGTAATAGGGAGTGGACTGGCGATGGCGGATCTTATACAATTCCATCAACTCCTCCATGATTTTGTTAAGGAAATGAGTACCTTTGTCACTTACTAGCTCGAGGGGACTGCCAAAACGGGTGATAATATTCTCATACATGAACAAGGCTACATTGTTACCATGTCCCGCTTCAAGGCTTTAGCTTCACACCACTGTGACATAATCCCTACATACTAAGATGTATATGTTCTACTTCCATCTGGTAGGTGGATCAATGGGACCCAGAAATCAATCCCCCACTTCTCAAATGGCTTTAAGGGAAGAATGGGTTGTAGTGGCATGTCACTTGTTTTGGTGGGTTTCCCCATTCGCTGACAGGCATCACATCTCTTACAGTAATCATATGCATCCTTGTGGAGGGTGGGCCACCAGTATCCTGCTAACAAAGCCTTCCTGATTGTCGCTTCTCCTATGAAGTGTCCACCACATGGTTCGTCATGGTATGCTTTCAATACTATGTCGATTTCCTCTCCTGTGACACATCTTCGCAGCATTTCATCTTTTCCTTTCTTGTACAATGCACCGCCTAGCAAGGTGTAGGGGATTGATTCTAAGAGAAGCTTCTTCATCTCATGACTTGAGATGCCAGGAGGATACTGTTGGGTTGCTAGGAGATTGGCTATGTTTGCATACCAGGGAGTAACTATTTCCACTAGAAACAAAGAAGCATCAGGAAGGTCTGGGTCAATCTATTCCTCTGCTTCTGCTTGAGGGAACCATGATAGATGATCGGCTAAGACATGGGAACGGCCATGCTTAGTGACTACTTCAAAGTCAAAATCCTGGAATAGGAGCAACCATCTCATCAGTCATCCTTTAACATCTGCTTTGTTCATCAAGAAGGACAGGGCTTCATGATCCACGTAGAACTTGAAATGTGTGGACAATAGATAGTATCGAAACTTCTCCAGTGCAAACACCATTGCCAAGCACTCAAGCTCTGTCATTGTATAGTTTTGTTCCCTATCAGTGACCTTTCGGCTTACATAATATATCGGTTGATCTAATTTAGAGGGGCCCTTTTGACATAGGACAGCACCTAGCCCTTCAACGGATGCATCTGTGTGCACATGGAACTCCTTCGTCCAATCAGGAGCCTGTAAAATAGGTGCTTGAATAAGGCACTGTTTTAGGGTATTAAAGGCCTCTTCACAGTCATCCGTCCAAAGGAAATCAGCTTCTTTTCTTAGGATGTTGTGTAGAGGGGCTGCCTTGGTTGCAAAATGTGCAATAAATCTTCTGTAATAGCCCACATGGCCAAGAAATCCTCTCAATTGCTTGAGGTTTGTTGATGCTGTTAAGGCGGCAATCTTCTCAATCTTTGCCAAGTCTATTGCAATCCCTTGTGTAGAGACAATATGGCCCAAAAGAACTCCTGAGGAGATGCCAAAGACACATTTGTCGGGGTTGAGAGAAATCCCATACTCTCGAAACATTGCTCTAGGTGTCCCCAGTGCTCACGGATCAAGCTATAGACACAGAAGTCATCAAGATACACCTCAATGAAATCATGCAGATGATTCTGGAAGGCAACCATCATTACTCGTTGGAAGGTGGCAGGAGCATTATAGAGTCCGAATGGCATCACTCTATAGGCATAGGTCCCCCATTCTGTGGTAAAGGTTGTTTTGGATTGGTTCTCTTCTGCGATTTGGACTTGGTTATATTCGTTGAATCCATCCAAGAGGGAATACAGCTCATGGCTTGCCACTGTATCTAACAGTTGGTTTGTAAAAGGGATAGGGAAATGATCCTTCTTCGTCTTCGAATTGAGCTTCAAAAGTCAACACATATTCGAAGTTTCCCGTTCTTCTTGGGTACTACCACAATGGGTGAAACCCATTCACTATTAGCCACGGGATGGATGAACTCTGCTTCAAGAATAATTAGGACTCATCTCTCTTTGTCTTTGCCTTATAGGTTTGGCATCGGGCTCTAGGTCAATGTGATGTTGGCATACTGTGGGATCAATCCCCTTTAGGTCTTTGTAGGACCAAGTAAACACATCTAAGTTCTCCTTTAGAAGGTCTCGAAGGACCACTAATTATTCTTCTGGAAGATTGAGACCCACTTTCAGGTGATGTTCAGTACCCTCAACATCCAGGAACGTTACTTGTCTTTCACCTTCCACTTCGCGGATAAATGTTCCACGGATTGCTTCTGGATAAAGGTCTGACTCTTTCAAGAGAGTAGTATCCTCGTCTGATATCCCACTAGAACCAGTGTCCTCCTTCTGAACCGATGACTCATTCATCTGTTTAGGTTGTTGGAAGGGTATCAGAGCTTTATTTTCTTCGGTGTGAGTGGTAAGTTCTTTTGGACTTAGGGATTCATCTTCAGAAGATGCATCCAGGAATGTCACATAGCACAGACCTTCTAGGGGCCGTGGCTTTGAGGGCTTGGGCTTCTGTTGGTAGGGGGCATCATTATCATCTTTTCTTTGGATTGAACAATCAGGGTGACAGGAGCCACTGGTGAACTTAATTTTTATGCTTTTAATCCATTGCTTATACAAATTCTACAGACTTTGTGGTCCATTGATCAACCCAAATGGAACCATGGTCATTCCATCCAGTACCCTGAGATGTCTGGCCTCTGAGGTCTCTATAGGGACATCAACCAGATCATCCCCTATCAAAGGGAATTATTCATCTGCACTTTCATAGCCTACTTCATTTTCTTCCTCATCATTTTCATCCTCATCCTCTGAAGGCTCTGACTCTGCTTCTGTAGAGGCTCTGTAGGAGAAGAACAGATCTTCTGCCTCTGCATCTGCTTCTGCTTCTGTCACCAGTTCTGACTCTGCTTCTGGATCTGGCTCTATATCTGTTACTGTCTCTGTAACTGTCTCTGTATTTGCTATGTCTCTGTTCTGTAAGCACTCTGTAACTGTACTATCTCTGTACTGACTCTACTCTGTAACTGTATTGTCTTTGTACTGACTCTACTTTGTAACTGTACTATCTCTGTACTGACTCTTCTCTATCTCTGTGACTATCATGTAACAGGGAGAATAGTACATCCATGCTTCTATTTCACTGTTAGAGGTGATTTTAGAAGTTAATTCTAGTTGAGGAAGGAGGTATTCTCCCATGGACAAGGATTTTACTTCCCTTGGCAGTTGGCTTATAGTGCCCATTGTTAGGGACAGTGCCTCTATTTTCTTAGGAAAGATTTGCTTAACAGTTTCTTCATCTCCTGATGTACCATCAGTTGCCTCGTTAGAGGAGTCAGTTATAACTTCAATGGATGTGGATCCATTGCCTTTTTGTGATCCATACAGCTTTAACACCGCTTTATTGGGTCCTCTTCCTAGGGTTAGGGTTCCTTTGAACCAGTCCTTCCTAGCTCTTGCTTTAAAAAGCCAAGGTCTTCCCAACAGCTGAGGGTATGAAGTCCCATAAGAATTTGGTTTAACCACCAAATATGTCAGCCAATAGTCTCTTCTTGCAAGGGTTGTTTTTACATACGGAAGGATGCCCAATGGTTTTTGGTCTGCCAATCTGATAAGCCATTGCGTAGGTTGAATTCCTTGCAACCCTAAGTCCTTCATTATGACATCCGTCATTATGTTTACTAATGAGCCTCCATCAATCAATGCATCTGAAATGAAGCATCCTTCTATCTATACACTAATCTTTGGGGTTCCAGGATCTAGGAAGGCATTAGCCACATCTACTTCCTTTACAGGCTCCAGGGCCTTATTGGTCTTGGTTGCTGTTGAAGGAGCGATCCTTAGTCCACGTCTTCTTGTCAAGATGCTTTTGAATCTATTTCGACAGCTGGGAGACAGCATCAGCAACTGTTGGAATGTTAGGTTTGGTTTAAAAGTATCTAGGTCTTTGACCAAGTCATAATCTTTAATAGGATCCACAGACTTCTCCAGCCGGCTGGGGAATGGGGCTATACCCATTTTCATCTTTCTTTTTTCTTCTAACAATTGCTGCATCGGCACTTCTTCTATTTCTGAAAGTACTTCTATATCTTCTGTCTCTGTAGCTCTCTGTGGCACAGTAGTGCTCTGTACTGTATTGTTCTGTTCTGTACTGCTTTGTTCCTCTATAGGTAGGTTGAACTTCACAGTCTTGGTAGGAGAGTCATTTCCATTCTGAACCACTGGTTCCTTCTTCTTGGTGCATGTCACAGCGGCAACTTCCAACTCGACCAAATTGGAAACAGGTTCTTGTACCTTCTATTGGCTATCAGTGGCATTGGCCTTTACAGGGGCTGGACTGGGACAGTCCTTTGTAGTATGGCCTTCTCCTTTGCATCCGCTGCATAAGGGATTGTAATCCACTAATCCTCTAGGGTTTGGTCAATTTGGGGAGATATGTCCCTTTTCTCCACACCTATAACATTCCACCTTTGATCTCTGACCACCGCCAGACTGTCGTCCTCTGTAACTTTGAGAGGGAAACCTCCTTGGACCAAAATTAGGACCAAGCTCTCTAGGCTTTGGTCCAATATCATGTGTTGTCATTTTGGATTCTAGCAAGTTGAATCTTGCATTTTCATCCTTCTGTCTTCATTCATGCATCTCTTTCAGAGAGAAAATATCCTCTATATGGTTCTTCCGCAAACAGTAGGAACAGAAAGCTCCAGGAATGGTTGATTTTTGGGTACATTCAGTGGCTAAATGTCCCACTTGATGGAACTTTCCACACCACATATTAGAGCGCATCACATCTCTTCCAACTCCCGTAGGAGTGGATATATTGGCGGTATTCACCTTCAACGTCTATAGCTGCTATGTAATCACATCCAGAAGCTCTTTCTTGATACTTGCAACTGAGTTGGATAAGTAGTCCTTCAGATTTTCACCTCCTGAAGTACTTGTGATAGGGTTTTAGGAAGCTTCTATAATTACTGCATACACTGGTTGGGTAGCTCCAGAAGGTCCTCTGCTCTGGCTTTGATTTAGAGCTCCTATTGAGACTTGGGGTTGTTGATTCCAGTTGGTAGGATTTCATTGTTGTTGATTCGCCATTGGAGGAACTATTTGAGGCTACTATTGTTGTGGTTGAACCATCATTTGAGGCACTGTCGTGTGCAGTGACCACACTGGATTAGATGCATTATACTACGGCACTATTTGCAACTGGGGATAGGGATAGGGAACTATCCCTCGATTTGGTGGGTATACCATTCCAGGCATAGGAGGATGTAAGACTCCTCTTCCTGGAGTCATTGACAACCTTGCTTCAACTTCGTCATACAATCTTGCACCTTCCACTGCAGCTTGTAGATTGACTGGTCTTCTCAATTCCATGAACTTGCAAACTTCTAGTTGTAGGTCCCTAAGAAACACTTCTTTTTGGATTCCTTCGTCCAAATGATGGTTAGTCCATCTCTTCAGGATGGATTCCATTCACCAGACATAAGCTTCTACTCTTTCTCTAGAGGAATGACTTAGGTTCATGAACTCCTCTCGCATCCGCTCTTCAAAATCTTCACGCTTGAATTTAGTGAGGAAGGCTAACTTCAGGTCGTCCCATGTGCCAAAAGTTCCTACTGCTTGTCTCTCATACCACTGAAACGCTGTGCCCTTGAAAGTGGCGGAGAATATTGCTAACCAATGCTCAGGGGTTCTGGCATTATTAGCCACACATGCTACCATAAACTCTGCTACATGAAGATCAGGGTCTTCATTGTACTCTCCCTTAAAAACTGGCAATGGGACTACATTTGCTGACCTGTCAATATTTCCAGGATGAATCTAACTAGGAAGGGGACCTTGACTTGCCATGGGGACTTCTGTAAAGAGTGCTTTTAGGGTGTCAAAGGAGGCTTTTGCTGCGAGCTCGTTCTCAACTTTGATTTTTGCCTTCTCTCTTCTCACGTACCTTTGGACTCGTTCCAATGCTTGCCTCTTTATTGCGTCATTCATCAAAGGTTGGCTTCAACCAGTTGGTTTGGACTCAATAGGATAGTATCAGAGGGGGCTTTAGTCTCTGATAGATTCTCTAGCCAACATCTCCTCTACTTCCTTCTTTTCAACATCTCTGAATTCAGCTTTCAAACCACTACAGAGAGGGAGATATTCAATTCTGAAAGTATCAAAACTCATTCTTCTTAGGATCGTTGTTGTGTCATTATAATAATGCCAGCTTCTAAGGGTTTCAACAGTGTATGTTGTGAAAAACACTCTGTCTACCAACTTCCAGTGGATTGCTAATTGGACAAATAGAAGATTATTAGTGCACCAAGCATCCCATATATCTTGCTGTTGAGCATCCACGAATAAATTCCAACTTTTTTCCTTCTTGTCTTCGTGAACCTCTACAGACCAAGACTCCTGAAGCTTCTTCACAATCTCCCACTTGATGATGTCTGGAAACTTCTCAATGAATGCCAAATCTTCCATGGATGGTCATTCTCTCTGTTTCTCCTCTTCAGTTTGTTCCCAAACAGTTTGCCACCAAGATGCAAGTTTCTACCGCTTCAACAGGAAGAGGAAACAGTCCACCACATAGAGCATGCATCATGATGGTGATATGTTTTCGCCATTGTGGGATGAACTTCTTGTGGAAAGTGGATTTGATAATGAGAAATTCCAACTCTTCAGTGGAAGAAGGAACTGTACAAACATCCATTGAATTCTCCTCTTCTTGGTAATGTCATTTCCTTCATTTTCAGTCTCTTTTGGTGCTTGTTGATGGCAAGTTTCCCCGGCTGCGCACCAAAAACATGGAGCCCCAAGAGGAACACCAAGGAAAAGGGAATTCTTGCAAGAAAATCTATCTTGTAACATCAACAAGCTTTTATTTCATTCTTTTGATAATCAAAACAAAGAAAACAACAATTCTTCACGTAGCATCATAGTAGATTTCTCCCACGGATTTGATAGAATCAACCATAATCTTCAACATATTCACAAAATCCATAAATAGAACAAAGAACACAAGGGAATACACCATCTTTGAATGGAAATAAATCACATATTATTCTTCTTCAATATCTTCATAGTTCTCTCTCTCAATCTCTCATATACAGTTACATTGTTTTGATAGATTTGACTATATCTAACTCTCTCTCTCTCTCTCTCTCTCTATCAATCATACATCATATCCTCACTACAATGCTCTCATAATAACCCTCAATTATAATTCTTAGGTCGTGGATGCACCTCCCAAGAGGTATGTCTGATATGAAGAGTCACCAGAGCCACTACAGTATCTTTTCACAGCTCACTATTGTCACTGTCACTTAGTTTTCTCTTCAGTCTTCAGCACCATTGTTTCTTCCACCTATTTTAGCTCTTTTCAACTTAGATTCATCCTTTCCAAAGGTTAGAAAACTTTTCCAAAATCACACATACATTATACAGAACACCTATAGAAGGTCTACAGAACAGTCACAGTACAACACCAGAACAACTACAGTACAATTATAGTACAGAGACAGAGGCTCTACAGAGGGTTACAGAAGGTCATCAAAACCTCATAACTCATACTCAAACCATTCCAAACTATAAAAAACTATTCAATAAGCTTTCAAAAGATCTCAATCTTCATCAATCATCAATCCATGCTTTATATAGAAGACAATCAGAACAAAACAGAAGCTATACAGAAGGTATACAGAACCAATAAGAAGCTATCAGAACATCACAAAACCTCATATTTCCACTGAGAATCATCATGAAATTCCAAAAAATAATCAATATCATCTAAAACACTCTCAAATACTTCCCTTACAAA
Organism: Lygodium microphyllum; assembly: GCF_053477565.2. Lineage (NCBI taxonomy): Eukaryota > Viridiplantae > Streptophyta > Polypodiopsida > Schizaeales > Lygodiaceae > Lygodium > Lygodium microphyllum. Next base: position 68,348,077 of record NC_141161.1, read on the forward strand.
TCATACATCACTCTAAATCCATAAAAAATCAATCATTCAAACCTCAAAAATAACAAAAATCAGTCAAAAATTCAGCCTTTTTTCACTCTCAACATTTGTATATAAAGTTGAAAAGTGAATGAGAAGCTCATTCTTGTGTGGCCAAAGTAGCTCTCCTCTTCTTCTTATTCTTCTTGTTCTTGCTTGCTTGAATTTGTGCTTGAGAGAGGGAAAGTGTGAGGAAGTGAGTGTGTGAGGGTGAGGGACCATGGTGGAGAAGCTCTCAATTTTCTCGTCTCTTCTTCTCTTCTCTTCTCTTCTCTTCTCTTCTCTTCTCTTCTCTTCTCTTCTCTTCTCTTGCTCTCGACAATGGAGCTTGGAGCATGGAGCTTGAGGATCGAGCTCTCTTGAAGCTTACACTTGGATCGTGGAGCTACTGGAGTTCTTAGGAGAGGAGGCAGTTGGGCATGGAGGTAAGCTCACTACACTCATAGAGAGAGATAGCACATCGACTATGTGAGAGGTAGCCATTAGTGCTTGACTTGGAGCGCTTGAAACAATAAGCGGTCCATGGGTCTTGGTGGTTATCGTCTCTACATTTTGGTTCCATTGCCGAGACCAACGAATTCAAGCCTTGAGGGCTTATGTGCTCTGAATCGAGTATTGAAGTAGGGTTTTTCCCGAACCAGTACTTGAGGTAGATAGGTAGAAAGTGAGGGAGTTTGAAGAGGTATTTGATCTCCTTAGCAAGTAAGTTTTTGGTTTTTGGAATTTGAAAAAGTAGGTTGGAGTAGTGTAGGTGTTTGCTTTGTGATTTGGATGCATGAGGGTATGAAAAAACTAAGAAAAAAAGGAAAACACGCATTAGAGTTTCTGCTATCATAACAGGGCAAGAGGGTTTGATTTGTTTGCCGATTTGTATTTTGGAGTTTATTTGTTATTCCAAGTATATACAATCCTTTATCATGGTCTATTCTTACATTCTAGAAGTTGTGTGTGACCCCTTATAACCAAAATGGTTAAAATCGAGTTGATTTTCATCATCCTAGAAACTTGTCTATAGGAATTGGACACTGTTACCAAGGTCCAATTCCTAGAATTTGACGGTCTGATTTTCGAACTCAGACCAACCCATCATGTTTGATTGGACATACCCTGTCCGATTTTGAAAATTGGACACTCCATAATCGGACATTAAAATCAGGCCAATCGAACACTCCAAAATTGGACACCTATCAAATCAGACATTTAATCCCCAGAATTAGATGCACAAAAATTGGATCACTAGAATCGAACAGCTCGGTTGGTCCGATCGACCGATTGGACAAACCCAAAATGAGACATCTTATTCTAATGATCAGACTCCTGACAATCTGACCTTTGAGAATTTGACAAAAAATTGTCAAAATTGGAGAGGTGAATAGAAGACAAAATTAACACATCTAACCCTTGAAACTGACCCAAAAACCATATAGAGCTGAAAGCACATCATAGATCTATCACTTGATTGAGATATAAAGCAAGCAGTTTAAAACTTGGCTACGAACAGCCCTTCAAATTGCACATGGTATTTAGTGTAACGGCCTTGCGAGCTAAGGGGGACTGCCCCCCCAGACCCCTATAGAGGGGAACTCTCCCCCCCTCCGCACCTCCCCCAAGTAGGTTGGAGAGAAAATGCACATCATGACAAGTCCTCCAAATTAGATCCTAGTGTAGTAATGGCTTTGCATAAGCATAGATTCTCACTTGCAAAAAACAGCAACCAAAAGCCCATAACCGAACAAAGACAAATAGAGACCCTAGAACCTCAATGGGCCAATCTAGCCAACAAGGGCAAAAAGGCCATACCACAAAAACATGTATAGGTTGTGTTTTGATTGCATCTAGTCAAGGCAGAATGCAACAACATCAAGCTAGAACTAGGAGGATGATAGACATGACAGTCTTGATGATAGATGCATCTTGAATGACACCGCATAGACGACCCAAGACATTAGTGGAGAATCCACATCTCGTTATGCAATTGAGGACTCAAAGGCATGTATTAGAAGGCTTGAATTTATAAGCCAGGACCCGAAAGATGAAGACATAGTACCATCTACTTATCTTAGGGTCAAACTCACCACAAAAAGAGAGCATTGCATCGATGCTCTCATCGATGAAGGAGTTGATTTTAATATCTTGACCTATGAAGCATGGGCCCTACTAGGCAAACCAGAGCTCACACCGACTAATGCAACTCTTAGTCCTTACGGGGGATACCCAAAAGCACTTATAGGGAAGTGCAAAATCCTTGTAAGTATTGAAACTGAAAGCTTGCCTATTCTATTCCATGTTCCTCCAAATAGTGCTCATTGTTGGAAAGGAAACCCTCCTAGGAAGACCCTTCAAAAGGGTGACAAAGTCTGAAGCTAATTATGTAGCATAAAGGATACACTTGACACGACTGGGTGTGAGGATAATCACAACCTTTAGTAAGGGTGATTTCATCAAAGCTCAAGATAAGAAACATTTTGACATACCAAGCAAGCCTAGTAACGAGAGGAAGGACTTGTTGAAAGAGTTGATAGAAGCACATATTGAATAGAGAGAACCACCTAGCAAGGCTATGCTTGAAACAAGAAGGTCAAGAGACAATCCCACGGAATTGCTTTGGACTTAAAAATATCATAGAAGAACACAAAAGAACCACAAGAATTATAGATTAAGGTATCGATGGAGAGCCAACATAATACCATGGTGGATATCTAAAGCGTTGCTATATGCTCAAGGGTATTACACATATAACTGATGGATTTGGGTACCAAAGCCCCCTGCTAAACCACTTTTGTCAGCTAAAGGCTAGACTGTATTAAAAGCAAAGAAGCACATGAGGAAATCTAAACGAAAATTCAAGTCTTAAGTCAACAACGTTGGAGTGACTAAGCCCCTCATGATTGAAATCAAGAAACCAAACATGACTATTCGAAAGGTAGATCCTTAGCCTAGTGGGCTTAACAAGTAGATGTCAAATGCAACCATTGAGTGTGCACAAAAGCCACTAGTGCCCAAGGAGCCTTTGGTTCTCCAAGAGGATAATGAGCACCACAAGCGCAATGCTACTCATGATAAGGTTGATTGCTCAACAAATCAAATGGCAGAATCGTCTAATAGCCACGAGCAAATCTTCCACCTAATCAGACATAGGAAGAATCACAATAGCAATCATCAAGTGCAGCTACTCAATCCCAATCTCTTTCTCCATCTGAGCTTCCAAATGTCCAAGATGCGGGACACGACACCACCCTTAGCTCTCAGCCTAAGGATATGCCTGTACAATCCACCGTGACTAGCGCAAAAGTGAATGTGCAAAGAGAAATAAAAGACGTGACCACTTTTAATCTGGTTAAGGACTTGATACTGTAGTCTACCAATAGTGGCCAATCCACTAAATTAGCCACTACTACTTCCAATAAAGAATCATAGTAGTCACAGCCTTTGGCCGTGATGACGCCCCTTACGGAATGTGTCCTTAGCAATTCACCTATGGAAGAGATGTCACAACCAACATCCTTGACACCTCCAACACTTCCAAAGAACCTAAAGCTAAGGCTTGAGGAGAAATATCTTGAAGATTTGGCCAAAGAGATAGTGCATTTGACTAATGAACTAGAGGTGAAGTGCATGATGAAGCTTGACCACAAGGTAATAGCCATCACAGGTGCGTACGTCCATGTGGACATTGGAAGGCCAACACCAAAGCACACAAAGCTCATAGCCGAAACCCTGACATGGAACGAGCAACAACATGTTTGCTCTTACTATGTAGCTATCCTTGAAGAAGTCATAAAGGACATCCCAATAGAGAATTGTACTTGATATCCTCACTCTAAACTACTCAATGTGAGAGGAACAAGGAAAAGCTTGAAGCAATCAAATGAAAAGGGAAAGGACAAGGTAACTTTGTGTAAAAATGGTACTCCATTGGCGGCCAAAATTGGCCACCAACTAATGATGCTTGCTAAGCAAAGGAAGGCCATTTGGACATCAATACATGATCCCACGTATATTATCCCAATCTCATTAAGAGTGTTGGCAATGGTCCATGAGATCCAGCATTCTGCCACTATCCAAAAACATCCCTTGTACGATAAACTACTTCTAGAAGAAGATCTACACGTGGCTAGCAAGCTAGGAGTAGGGAGCACGATACTTGATGTTAGCGCATATGTCTTCAACCTCACTAAAGACCCTACAATCCTAGATGTGGGAGCTTTCACTCAACCGCCGAGACCCACGGACCGCTTATTGATTCAAGCGTTCCAAGCCGAGCACTAATGGCTACCTCTCACATAGCCGACGCGCCATCCATATCTACGGGTGTAGCGAGCTTACCTCCGTGCCGTTCGAGTTACCTCCTCTCCCGCACACTCCGATAGCTTCACGATCCAAGTGCAAGCTTCAAGCAAGCTCCATCCTCAAGCTCCACGCTCCAAGCTCCATTGCCGCGAGCAAGACAAGAGAAGAGAAGAGAAGAGAAGAAGAGAGGAGAAGATGGAGAGCTTCTCCTCCTCGGTCCCTCACCCTCACCCACTCACTCCCTCACACTCTCACACTCCCTCTCTCAAGCACAAGCTCAAGCAAGCAAGAAGAAGAAGAAGAAGAAGAAGAAGAGAGCTACTTTTGGCCACACACAAGAATGAGCTTCTCATTCACTTTTCAACTTTATATACAAAACCCTAAATCCCTTTTGGGTGGTCATCCCCTTTTTCCCTTTTTACATGGCTGGCCATAGCCTAGGCCATTTTTCCCATTGTCCTTCTATCTTCCTAGCTTCCTTTCCACCGCCCGTCTACATTTACAAATTGCACGGGTGAGAGCCCGGCGTTCTTTTACAAGATTTCAGGGTGCGCCTTTTTATTTTAAAATGCGCCTTTCCCCTTTTGCCTTTGCCTTGGATTTTTAAGGTTGCCCTTGCGCTTTTGGCCTTTTCTCCTTTTCTTTCTTCAGTTGGGCTACCTTTTTTTCGCCTTTGCCCTATGTCTTTTCCACTTCTTTTTGCTTTCTTCGTGTTGGGGTTAACATTACCCCCCTCCTAGACGAGTGCCAGTCCCATGGCACTCACCGTCGTAGGTAGCAGGCTGTAGCATGCACCGAAGACGTGGGTGACAAGGATGCCTGTGGTTTCCGTGGAGGAGTGTTAGTGGTGGTGTGGCAGAAGGTCCTGGGGGCTTGTTGGTGGCCAAGGTGGCTGGTGGAAGGTTGTTGGAGTTGGTGGTAGGGCTATGCTATGTTGGGGATTGCATTGATGGCCAGCACAAATGTTGGTTTGTTGGGGATTCTACACATGACGATTCTTTGCGGGCTTGTTGGATGGTAAGGGACAAGTATCAAAGTTGAGTGTTGATGAAGAGCAAACAACACCTTATACCTGCAATTGGAAAACCTCACTTGTGATCTCTCCTTAAGGGGTAGTGCTAGGCTTCTCATCGTGCACAAGACATATTTTGATTAGTTTGGGAGACAGGTCGAACGCTAAGCAAGCCTAGAGTATTGTCCTGCACTTGAGGACCCAAACTGTGGATATACTTCGGTGCAAATATTATGTGAGTGCTCGTGCATACTTAGATATTACATAGCTAGAAGACCGTGGGCTAGTTTCTCATAACAATGTGTGGATGAAGCAAAGTTGTCCGTGTTAAGAAGAAGTACACGTGAAGGTATATGAGACATCCTTTGCATTGTGACTGCACGACGGAGCATAATTGAGTACAGGGACACCGCACTTTTAGTAGCTGGAAACTATTGGACTTGCTTGATGAGTACGGTGTACTTTTCATGGCCAATTGTGCGGTGCTTATCACCACTGATTACAATGGTACTAAGGCAGAGTGCAAAAGAAAATTGTGCAAGTGGGTCAAGGTGACAGGTCTAACCCTAGGCGAGACAAGCTCCTCACGTATGTCCTGCCCTTGATGTGCCCTGAACAATTGTGGGTGATTGTAGGGGGCTAGGGGACTAGGGACGAAGCCGGTCGACCAAGGTCACCAGACGTACCTAATTTAAGGACCCCTAGGTGTTGTGTTGTGATCGTGGGTGCTTCTTATTTTTCCATTCATTTCTTTTCCTTTTCTTTTCCTTTCTTTCTTTCTTTCTTCTTCTTCTTCTTCTTCTTCTTCTTCTTTTGCCTAAGTACAACCATTACAATATGTTGAGGCTATCAGCCTTTCAATGGGTTGGAAAATGTCAAGCTTCGAAGGCTTCGAAAATGAATAGTACCATGATGATGGTGCCCTAGCCTCGTTGTTAGAGAAACAGTTGGCGAAAGGGGGAGATACACTTGAGATATTGCAACCCTCCTTGTGGCACATGCGATGTGGGTACAATTGAGGTGACAACTGCCGTGAACCAACTATAGAGCTTGACCCAGAAAGGGGGCGTGGCCTAGGAATGTTTTGTGGGCCATGCAAGGTGGGCGGTTGGCAAGGGTGCTCTCGGCAGCATGGCTTTGCCGCGGCTCGTTGTGGGGTTGTGGGTGTTGCGGTGATTGGATATTGAACATTTTCGCACAAGGACCTGTATTATCCTGCATCCACTTGTCGCTTCATGAGAGCATATGCATTGTGTATGCCGCAACTATAATAAACCAATGCAATGCAAGGAGACATCACTTATTTGAATTCTATGGTGTTGACTAGACATTTATCACCTGCGCTTGATTAGCTTTTTCTTTTGCTCAAGGCGTAGCATATATTAAACGCAGATATGATGAGTTCATACAAGTTAGGAACATGTAAATACTTAACAAGTCGGGAACACTTAACCATTTAAAAACCAAAAATCCTAGCCAGTTATCATTTGATAAGCCCTTTATGCCTTATGGGCTACTCGATTTGTACGAGGCGGGGCGAGTCTGGATGGCCGGGTGATTGGGGCTCTACTGGTGTGGGGCTCCCGCGGGGGTGAGCAGGGAACATGTCGGCCGAGACATGAATGGTGTAATCCCAGCCCGCTACCGCCTCTAGAATATCTTTAAATACTTCATTAAATTCTTCTCTTTCCCGAGCTACCCTTTCTGCCTTTGAGTGTCTGGGGCCCGAGCGGGAGCTGGGAGTGCGTACCAGTAGTGCTGCGGCCTGTTGCGGGTTTCGAGTCTCGACTTTCTTGACTCGAGGATTCTTCGGCCTTCGCACTGGGCAATGTCGCTTAGGGTCTCGCTTCTTGGCATACCTCTTGATGGTGGGCACATAGCGCTCCAGTGGAGGGGTGCGTGCCACATGCTCCCGTCTTTTGCGCAGAGCGTCTTTGCATGCTAGATCTCCATGATCCTCCATGCGTTCCACCGCAAAAGGAAACCTGCAAGATGCACTTCAAGGGTTAAACCTTGATACAGGGTACAACTGTTTGCATGGAGGGGATTTTAGTGTGGTTTATGAAGCACATATGACAAGAAGGGGAGGGGTGAGGCATGCGGTGATTGTTGTAGAGGAATGGTCCCCATGCTGATGTTCGCATTGCTTCTAGTCATTAGCGGATATTAGTTTGTGCTAAGTCGCGTGGACTGGTTGTCGTGGAGTGGGACATGGTACATCCTCGAAAGGATAGACCAAAAAGGGAAGAAGGTGTATAGGAAGGGACTACACCTTGTCTACACCATCAAAGTTGTTGGTCAAGGCCTCCTATGGCGGCAATATGGGTTGCATGCCCTTCACTTGGAGGTGGGGCTGGTCACCTGACTTTTAAAAGTGTGATGTGAGGAGGTCCTGAGGAGCTTAGCCTGTCCAACCCGACTCTTCTCCTTGCGCTTGACTATCATTGCTTGTGTGTGTTGCTATTGTTTATACATGGTGACACAAAAATCAGTGTTTATTTATATACATATCTATGAATCCATGTCACATCACGAGGATAAGAACCAAGTGTAGAACTCGAGGTTGTACCCGAGAGTGGCACATGCATCTAGTATTCGTGGCAGCTGACTTAATACTGATAGATATTTTGCCACGTCGAGCAGCATGGAACCTTGACCGAGTCTATTGGCAATATGTAACTCCTCCTCAGTGAGAACCTTATCAATCAAAGGGCCCTGTAGCCTAGTCCCAGCTAAGCCCGTACCCCGAATGTCAGTGAGCACTCGAAGAGAAGTTGGTGCCACGTAGGTTGGGTCTCTTTGAGATCGCCATTTGGCCAATCGCTCTTCTGAGACCGTCATGATCTGAGCCCCTAGTTCGGCCATTACGACGCGGCTTTCGCACCAACGCTGCTCAAATTGACTCTGGCCTGCTGACAGTCGCTTTAGTAGCTCTATGTCTACGAGATTCGGTCGGTAGAGCACTTCATTGAATGTGACGGTTAGGCGCAGTTCGTCAGCCTCCTCGTCAGGGGTGAGTCGCATATGTTCATGCAGGAGCCTGTCGTAGTGCCCGTTAAGATGTTCTTGTTCTTCCCATGATAGAGGAAAGGTCAAGTAATCTCCAAGCTGCTCCTTGGGGATCGTGCCCATGTCTGCAAGGACGTAGACACGCGCGACCACTTTGAGCTTAGCCTCCAACTCAGTTAAGCATTCTGCGACACTTCTATGTTCAACGAGGGCTTTCTCGGTTGCTATCTCATGCAAAGTTCTAAGAGTTTCCTTAGGCTTTAGCATGGCTGGGGGTTCAGGCCTAGATGAGCAAGATTGGTCCACACTAGGTTTTCTTATGCTCTTGGGATTCTCACGTTTATCCTGAGGTTTTGCTGTTATTTTGTCATGGTTCTCCTCGGATGTGACTGCTATAGATTGGTCACCCTGTTGTGACAACGTTATATCCACTCTTGATTGATCAATGTGAGTTCTATTGTCAGTGGATAGAGTGTTGCAAGCAACTGTTGATGGCAACTGTTGCTTTGGTTTGTCAGAGCACACAGATGTGTCTGAGGTTTCACCACTATTAGGAGAGGCATCAGCGGGTTCATTGGTGGATGGACTCGATGCTTTATTCATCAGCTCTCCAGTGCCCTTCGTTTCAATGTTCTTGGGGTCCACAACCACCTGCATCTGTTGCTGCTTTCTCTGCTTTCTCCTCTTTTTCTTGGTCAATGAAGGTGCTTTTCTCAACGACTCAGGACCCTGGGCTATATCATCCGTTGATGTGCTTGGTCGGGCCTCAGCATTTCCCTTCTCTAGTGTGTCCTTATGGGACATAGCCGTGGTTTGCTGAATAGCCTTGCCCGGTTGTGAGGGCACAACTGCCGCTCTTTTCGGAGAGTCTAGCTTTTCAACCAAACCCCTTGTGTTCGACTCCTCCGTCCTAGGCTTTAGGCACTTTGAAAGTGCTAGAGTTGTTGAGGGATTTGGTTGTGACACCTCCTCCACAGGTAAACTATTAAGGACACGTTCCACAAGGGGCATTGTCACGGCCAAGGGCTGTGACTGCTGTGATCCCTGATTGGAAGTAGTAGCAACTAGTTCAGTGGGCTGGCTACCCTTGGTGGATTGCGGTGTCAAGTCGCTAGGGCGATCAGAAGTGGCTGTGTCTTTTGTTGGCCTTTGAGCACTCATTTGTGTAGATCGAACATGAGCAGATCTAGTCACACTAGGTTGCTCATGCATATCCTTGGGTTGAGAGCTACAGATGGAGCCATGTCCCACCTCTTGGACATTTTGAAGCTTAGATGGAGATAGAGATTGGAATTGAGCAGTTTCCCTTGACAACCGCTGTTGTGCTTCCTGTGTCCGTTTGAAAAAAGAGGATGTAGGAGATCTAGGACTCTTAGGTGGACTTGGCACTCGTTGAATGATTTGCTCGAGGCTATTAGACGATTGTGCCATTTGCTTTGTTGAGTGATCAGCCTTGCCTTGAGCAATGTTGTGCCTATGATGTTTGTTCTCCCCTTGGGAAATCACAGGCTCATTGGGCACTAATGATTTTTGTGCATGCTCAATGGCTGCATCTGATGTCCGCTTGTCAAGCACACTAGGCTGAGGATCTACTTTTTGATAGGCCATGTTTGGTTTCTTGATTTCAGTAGTGATGGGCTCAATCACTCCAATATTTTTGGTTTGAAACTTGGCCTTTCGTTTGGTTTTCCTCCTACGCCTCTTTGCTTTGGACATAGTTTGGGCTTCTGATAGAGGTGGCCTAGCAGGGTGTTTGGGCACCCAAATCCAATGATTGCCTGCATAATACCCTTGAGCACGAAGCAACGCCTTGGATATCCATCGCGGTGTTGTGCTAACTCTCCATCGATGCCTCCGTCTATAAGGCTTGGGCTTCTTCTGGGGTCTTCTACGATATTTGTAAGTCCAAAGCCCGTCCTTGGCATTGTCTCCTGACCTTTTTGTTTCCGGCATGGTCTCACTCACTGGTTCTCGTTGTTCGACCTGTGCTTGTATCAACTCTTCCAACAAGTCCTTGCCCTCATTTGTAGGCGTGACTGTTATGTCATCACCTTCCTTGCCTTTCCCTTGAGGTTCGATGAGGTCACCCTTGCTAAAGGTGGTGACTATCCTCACACCCGGTAGTGTCAGGTGTATCCTCTGTGCTACATAGTCAGCCTCACATTTGGTCGCCCTTTTGAAGGGTCTTCCTAGGAGGGTTTCTTTCTTGTAGCTAGCACTTTTTGGAGGAACATGAAATAGGATAGGCAAGCTTTCCGTTTCAATTGTCACAAGGATTTTGCACTTCCCTATGAGTGCTTGTGGGTGTCCCCCATAAGGGCTAAGAGTTGCACTAGTCTGTGCGAGCTCTGGTTGGCCTAGTTGGGTCCATGATTCATAGGTCAAGATGTTAAAATCTGCTCCTTCATCAATCAGAGCATCGATAGTATGCTCTCTTTTCGCGGTGAGTTTGACCCTAAGATAAGCAGGTGGTACTATGTCTTCATCTTTCGGGTCTTGGCTTGTAAATTTAAGCCTTTTGACAGATGCCCTTGAGTTCTCGACTATACGACCAGATGTGGATTCTCCACTGCTGTCTTGAATCGTCAGCGCACTGCTATTCGAGGTACATCTCTCGTCAAGAGTGTCATGTCTAGTCACCTTCGCATTTGTAGCTTGTTGAAGTTGCATTTTGCTCTGACTAGACACGGTTTGAACACAATGTCTTTGTGTTCTCGTGATGTGGCCTTTTTGCCCTTGATGGCTAGATTGGCCCATTGATGTTCTAGGGTCTCTGTTTCTCTCTATTCAAGTATGGGCTTTTGGTTGCTCTATTGCAAGTGAGACTTCATGCTGGTGCAGAGCTATTACTTCACTAGGGTCCAATTTGGAAGACCTGTCACGGCGCGCGTTTTCTCTCCAACCTACTCGGGGGAGGTGCGGAGCGGCAGAGCCCCCTCTGCGGGGGTCCGGGGGGGCAGTCCCCCCCGGCCCGCAGGGCCGTTATGGTAGATGCCATATGCAATTTGGAGAACCGGTTATAGCCAAATTTTGAACTACGTGCTCTAAATTTTAGCCCGGTTATGGATCTGTGATATACCTTCCGCTCTATGTAGCCTTAGGGGTCAATCTCGGGGTTTAGATGTATCAAAATTTGTGTTCTAGGCACGTGTCCGATTTTGACAGTTTTTTGTCCGATTCTCAGATGTCCGATTTTCAGGAGTCCGATTATCAGAATCGGACGTCCGATTTTGGGTGGGTCCGATCGGACCAGTGGTCCAATTTTGGTCACGTCCCATTCTAGGAGTCGGATCAAAAGGTGGTCCGATTTTCAAGTGGTCCAATTCTGGGAATCGGATCGGACAGGGTGGTCTGATTCTGGCCTGATTCGATTCTGAGTTGGTCCGATTCTGGCTGGTCCGATTCTGGCTGGTCCGAGTTTGGGACTCGGACGGCCTGGTCCGATTATGGACTCGTCCGAGCGTCTGAGTCGGATGGATTGGTCCGAGCGTCCGATTCTCAAAATCGGACGGGTTGGTTCGAGTGCCATGTGGCATGCTTGATCGAGCTGGTCCGATTCTGGGAATCGGACGGTCTGACTCCCGAACTCGGGTGGTCCGATTCTGGGAATTGGACCACAGTGAGTTGGTCCGAGTGCGTCGGCGAGGTGGGTGCGATTCCCGCGCGTTTGTCTCCTCCTCACCGTCTGGTGCACACAATCACCACAGACTTTCTAGATCTAATCAGGGCACTTGTTGGAAAACTCTAGACTCAACTGGAGCAGCACGAATCACCGGTGCTTAGAAATCGGGGCAACGCTTCCTCGCCCTGTGAACCAAAAGTTCTCTCTCTCTCTCTCTCTCACAAGGCAAACCAAGGAAATGAGGTCTGTCCTAGCCTCCCAGGCCTCTTAAGGTCCTTTCCCAGCATTGCAAAACCTCACAGCTAGTTCCCTATCCCTGTCTTCCCAGAAACTTGAATCTAGTCCCCTGTTTCCCTGTTTTAGCCTGTTATACAGCAACAGAAAACCCTAATGTTTGTTTCTTTTTCTTTGTTTTTTCCTATCCTAAATGCATCCAAAACACAAGGTAAATACTTTCACTACTCCATCTCAATTATAAATCTCAAGAAAGCAAAACACCTACTTGCCAAGGAGATCGAATACCCTCTTCAACCCCCTCGCTTCCTACCTATCTAACTCAAGCACCGGTTCGGGGAAAACCCTACTCCAATGCTCGTTTCGAAGCGCGCAAGCGCTCAAGGCTTGAATCCGTTGGTCCCGGCAATGGAACTAAAATGTGGGAGCTTTCACTCAACCGCCAAGACCCACGGACTGCTTATTGATTCAAGTGTTCCAAGCCGAGCACTAATGGCTACCTCTCACATAGCCGACGCACCATCCATATCTACGGGTGTAGTGAGCTTACCTCCGTGCTGTTCGAGTTACCTCCTCTCCCGCACACTCCGGTAGCTCCACGATCCAAGTACAAGCTTCAAGCAAGCTCCATCCTCAAGCTCCATGCTCCAAGATCCATTGCCGCGAGCAAGACAAGAGAAGAGAAGAGAAGAGAAGAAGAGAGGAGAAGATGGAGAGCTTCTCCTCCTGGGTCCCTCACCCTCACCCACTCACTCCCTCACACTCTCACACTCCCTCTCTCAAGCACAAGCTCAAGCAAGCAAGAACAAGAAGAAGAAGAATAAGAGAGCTACTTTTGGCCACACGCAAGAATGAGCTTCTCATTCACTTTTCAACTTTATATACAAAACCCTAAATCCCTTTTGGGCGGTCATCCCCTTTTTCCCTTTTTACATGGCTGGCCATAGCCTAGGCCATTTTTCCCATTGTCCTTCTATCTTCCTAGCTTCCTTTCCACCGCCCGTCTATATTTACAAATTGCACCGGCGCTCTTTTACAAGATTTCAAGGTGCGCCTTTTTATTTTAAAATGTGCCTTTCCCCTTTTGCCTTTGCCTTGGATTTTTAAGGTTGCCCTTGCGCTTTTGGCATTTTCTCATTTTCTTTCTTCAGTCGGGCTACCTTTTTTCCACCTTTTCCCTGCGTCTTTTCCACTTCTTTTTTCTTTCTTCGTGTTGGGGTTAACACTAGATCTCTATGCTTCCCATCAATACAATCCTGACTTCTTCAGCTGGTTTCATCCAAGCCTACATGATAGGAACCCTAAACCATCTCTTGGTTCTACACTAGAGTCACTTGAACCTCTTGAGCAAGAGAAAAATAGCTCTAAACACAACACCCACTCTGATAAGAAGCAATGGAGATATGTTTCAATAGGTAAGGACAATAGTCTAAAGCAAATGTCCGACCAAGAGTAATTGCCAATGCAATTGAATGAGGGGCTAAGTGGAGGGCAATCATCTAAAGATCTAGACTCTCCAAAAAGAGAGATAGTCATACCCTCACAACCTAGCGAGACTATTCAGCAGGCTATGGCTATGTCCCATAAGGACATGCTAGAAAAAGAGAATGCTAAGGCCCAACTAAGCACATCAACGGTTGACCTAGTTTAAGGTCTTGATTCTTTAAAGGATACACCTCAATCGCCTAAGAAAAAGAGGAAAAAACAACGAAAACAATGACAATTGCAAGTGGTTGTAGACACCAAGAGTGTTGAAGAGCTTAGGAATAAAGCATCAAGTCCCATGAATGAACTCATTGCCATCTCTCGTAATAGCAGTGAAATCTCAGACACATCTGTGTGTTCTGATAAGTCAAAGCAACCATTACCATCAACGATTGCTTGCAACACTCAATCCACTGGCAATAGAACTTACATTGACAAATCAAGAGTGGATACAATACTGTCACAACAGGTTGACAAAACTATACCAGTCACATCTGAGGAGAACCATGACACAATAGTGGCAAAGCCTCAGGAGAAACGTGGAAACCCCAAGAATAGGAGCAATCCTAGCAGTGATGATCAATCTTGCTCATCTAGGTCTGAGTCCCCCAACTATGCTAAAGCCTAGGTAAACTCCCAAAACCTTGCATGAGATAGCAACTGATCAAGCCTTCAAAACGTAGAAGTTTAATAGAGTACTTGACCCTGAGTTGGAGGCTAAACTCAAATTATTCACATGTGCTTACATCCTTGCAGACATGGACACATTCCCTAGAGAGCAGCTTGAGGAATATTTGTCATATCTGTTATCCTGGGAAGAACAAGAATACCTTAACGAGTGCTATGACATGCTCCTACATGAACGTATGCGACTCATATCTGATGAGAAAGCCGACGAACTATGCTTAACTATGACATTCAATGAAGTGCTTTGCCAACCCAATATCTTAGAGATAGAGAAGCTAAAGCAACAATCAGAGGGTCAAAGTCAATTTCAAGAACGTTGGTTTGAAAACCACACTACAATGGTCAAACTTAGAGCCCAAATTATGAAAAAGTCTCAAAGAAGCGATTGGCTAGATGGCAGTCTCAAAGAGACCCAACCTATGTGGAACCAACGTCCTTTCGAGTACTAATTGTCCTTTAGGGTATGGATTTAGCCAGAGCTAGCCAAGAGAACTCTTTGATTGATAAAATTCTCATTGAGGAGAAGCTACATGTTGACAGTAGACTCAAACAAGGTACCATGCTACTCGATGTTGCAAAATATCTATTGTTATTGAGTAGGCTATCATGAGTACTAGATGTGTGTGCCACACTCTAGTACAATCTTAAGTTCTACAATTGGTTTTTATCCTCACAAAGTGATATGGATTCATAAACATGTACATAAATAAACAATGATTTTTGTGATTATGTATAGATAATACCAAAAAAGGAAAAGCCAGCACACACACAAGCAATGATAACGAAGAGCAAGTGATATGCATCAAAGTCAACACCATAGGATTCAAATAAGTGATGCCTCTTTGAGTTGCACCTATTCATTATGGTTGAAGCATATGACTTGCAAGTACTCTCACAAGTTGCCAAGTGAATGTAGGATGACACAAGTCTCTGTACAAAAGCGTTCAATGTCCAAGCTACCACAAGACCACCAATATCACAAAGAACTATTATGGAGAAAGTGACATAAATACCAACAACAAAGAGCCATGACGGAATCCCCATGGGAAGAGAAAATCACCCCTATAGAATGCATACATTGCAGCATGGCCCAAATCATACTTATCGACTACTCTCTCTTTCTTGGCCAAACTCTACATATCAGGGTAGGAGCCACACTCTCAGCAATGACAAATTTTTATTCATCAATCAGGATTCAATTCGCCAGATTCTCTATTCCTTGTCCATGCATAGCTCACTCTAGTTGCTACCTCAATTATACCGATGTCTCACATGTTACAAAGAGGTTTACAAATTCTCAAGTGTATCTCTCCATCTCAATAATTGTTCTTCTAGCATTGAGGCTAGTAACACAATCATCTTTGTAATATCCATTTTTCACAGCCTTTGGATCTTGACATTTCTTAATCCAAATGAAAGGTTGATAGCCTCAATATATTGCATTGGTTGTATTCATTTTATCTGAAAAAAGAGAGGGGGGAGGGAAATAGAGAAAAAAAAGAAAAGAAAAGAAAAAAGAAGAAAAAAAAGCACTCATGATCATAGCACAACACCTAGGAGTCCTCAAATTACGTATGTCCCAGTGATCTTGGTCGGCTGGCTCTGCCCTAATCCCCTAGCCCTTTACACATCCCCCACAATTGTTCAGAGCACATCAAGGGCATGACATACCTAGGGACCTGTCACCCTGACCCATTAGCATGATTCCTTTTTGCACTCCATCTCAGTACCATTGCAATCAATAGTGGTGAGAAAGGCATGGAAGGCCATGAAAGGTACATCGTACTCTTCAAACAATACACATAGCCACCAGCTACCAAAAGCTTAGGCATCAATGAGCTCAATTATGCTACATTATATTGTCAAAATCACAAACGGTGTCTCAAGAAGCCTTCTAGTGTACTTCTCCTCAACATTGACAAATTTTTCCACCCCATTGAACCCTTGCTTCATCCACACATTGCTATGAAGAAACATACCAACAATCTTCTAACTATGTAATATCTAAATATGCATGTGCACTCACATAATATTTGCACCACAATCTATACACAGTTTGGGTCCTCAAGTGCAGGACATTACTCTCGGCTCACCTAGAGTTTGTTGACTTGTCTCCCAAACTAATCAAACTATGTCTTGTGCACGATAAGAAGACTAACACTACCCTCAGGAAGAGACCACATATGAGAGGTTTTTCAAATGCATGTATTGAAGACTCCAATGAAAGTACCATCAGCTCTTCATCAACACTCAACTCTGAATTCTTATCCTTTATCATCATGCAAGCCCACCAAAGAATCATCACGCACATAGAATCCCCACAACACCAACACATGTGCCAGCCAGGAGTGCAACTCCCAACAAAGAACAACCCTATCACCAACTACAACAACCCTATTACCAGCAAATTAGGCCAATAGCATGCCACCAATTACCTTCATCCTCACCACCATCAAAACTCCTCCAAGGCACTCCTCCAAGGCAAACCAAGTCCTTTCCACCCACATCTTCCATATATGCCAAAGCCTGCTACCTAACGATGGTGAGTGCCCCTCAAATGAACAAGGTGGAAAATCTAAAAAATCTAAAGCAGAAGACAAAGCCAAGGCAAAAGTGGAACAGAAGACAAAGGTGTGCTAAGAAAAATCTAGAAACACAAGAAGTGTAAAAAAAGTCATAAATCAAGGAGAGAGGTGCACAAGAAAAAGTGCAAGTCAATACTTTTATAAAAGAGGGCAAGGTGCACCATGATTTATTTTAAGAGCACTGGGCTCTCACCCGTACAAAATATAAAGGTAGATGGGCAATAGAAAGGAAGCTAGGAAGATAGGAGGACAATGGGAAAAAGAGCCTAGGCCATGTAAAAAAGGGAATAAGGGGATGATCGCCCAAAATGGATTTAGGGTTATGTATATAAAGTTGAAAAGTGAATGAGAAGCTCATTCTTGTGTGTGGCCAAAAGTAGCTCTCCTCTTCTTCTTGTTCTTGCTTGCTTGAGCTTGTGCTTGAGAGAGGGAGTGTGAGAGTGTGAGGGAGTGAGTGTGTGAGGGCAAGGGACCGTGTTGGAGAAGCTCTCCATCTTCTCCTCTCCTCTCCTCTCCTCTCCTCTCCTCTTCTCTTCTCTTCTCTTCTCTTCTCTTCTCTTCTCTTGCTTGTAGCAATGGAGCTTGGAACATGGAGCTTGAGGATCAGGCTCTCTTGAATCTTGCACTTGGATCATGGAGCTACCAGAGTGCTTGGAGATAAGCTCACTACACTCATAGAGAGAGATAGCATGTCGGCTATGTGAGAGGTAGCCATTAGTGCTCGGCTTGGAACGCTTGAAACATTAAACAGTCTGCGGGTCTTGGTGGTTCGCCTCTACATCAAGATTTAAATAAAGTCACTATTAAAAATTCCTATTTGATTCCTAGAGTTTATGATTTGCATGATAAACTTAAAGGACCTAAATTTTTTAGTAAGATAGATCTTAAGTCAAGATACCATCAAAATCATATGGATTTAGCTTACATATTTAACACTACATTTAGGACACAATTTGGACATTATGAATCTATTGTTACGCCTTTTGGTCTTACTAATGTATGAATACAAATGATGAATATAACTTTTTTAGATTATTAAGGATTTGTCATTCTTTTCTTTGATGATATACTTGTTTTTAATAAATCGAAAGAGAAATGTAAGAAAGACCTTTGTATTATATTTGATTTACACCACAAAAATAATTTGTATGCTAATCTTGATAAAAGTTTATTCTTTTAGTATTAAATTGAATATTTGGGTCATATAGGTTCTATCAAGGATATCACTATCGATCCTAAGAAAATTCAAACCATAAAATATTGACCTAATCCTAAGAGTATGCATGAAGTTCAATCTTTCCTAGGATTAGTAGAGTTATATAGAAAATTCATTAGAAAATTTTCCTTGATTGCTTTGCCTTTGACCATGTTACTACACAATAATATCATTTTTCATTTGGATCCTACTCAACAAAAATATTTTGAGCCATGCATCTATTCTTTAATTGCCTAAGCCTTGCTTTCTAGTTATCTCACTAATGCTAGTTCTTGAAGCATAGGTATTGTCTTAAAGTAGAATGACTTATGAAAGCCAAAAACTAAAACCTTCTTAACAAAACTACATTACATATGATAAAGAATTCTTAGTTGTAATTTATGCTTATCAAGCTAAGAGGTGAGAGAAAGAAGAGTAGAAGAGAGAGAAAAGAGAAGAGAGAAAGAGTAATGAGGCGAGAGAAAAACTAGAAAAGAAGAGAGATAAGCCATGAAAGCTAAGTACATACAAGTGAGATGAGAGATAATAATTGTATTATGATCAAAGATGGCAAAAAATTACATGTCTCACACCATTTACATATATGTCAATGTGATAAGGTATTATTAATAACTCTCTCTCACTAACACGTATTCTTAGCTTCTTACAATCCATCCCTACCTAAAGGCTTTTGCCCACAAAAAAAAAATTAGAATGGCAAAGAAGGACGAATAAAAATACAGTACTACTCTAATTTCAACTATACAAAAGATGTGATGGGAATCAAATAGTGAAGAGTTAGTTGCTGAAATAAAGTTATTAAAGAAAGGCTCTACCATATACAGAATATAGATGTCTTTAAAAAGAATTGAGCCTTCAAATCTTCAAGAAATAACCTCCGTAAAGAGTAGATAGCATATTGTATAAAATAGGACATGTAGAAGAAAACTACCATAACTTTTAACATAAGTATTCAAATAAAGTATGCCATATATAAAATGTAGCTATTGAAGAGTACTTTGACCCTATGTAGGTGGTGGATTTTTAAAAAATAGGTAGAATAAAATATATTCTACAAAAGACTACTATCTAGACCTTGTTTAGAGTGCAACTAGCTGCCATATGACAATGGCCGAGTCACACTAATGCATCCCGTAGGTAGTGAAACTCATCCAAGATGGAATTTGACCTCTAAGAAGCTTTCTCAATGGTAAACCCTTCCATTTAATCAAATCCTCAATGATGGAGCAAGACCAAACCTTCTTTTCACGTCTACGACCTCCTTATGAATATACTAAATAAGTCATTCTTCATCCATAGGAGGTAGTTCATCAACTATTTTCACCTAGGTACTATAAAAGGGTTTGAGCTGACTAACATGGAATACATTATGAATCCTAGTGGAAGAGAGAAGTTTCAATCAATATGCCAAGTCTCCAATACCTTTCAAGATCTTGTAGAGCCCATAAAACATGTGATTGAATTTGTTATTAGAGTCATCCTTTAGAGTAGAATATTAAGACTTGGGTACTTTCAAGAGAACTAACTCTCCCACCTAGAACTCCAAAGATCACCTCTTCTCATTAGCACACATCTTCATCTGATCTTAAGCTTTTTTAAGATTCATCTTACATTATTGAATAAGGGTCTGCATTCTTTCCAATTCCTCATTTCCATGAGGCCTAATCTTCTCACTACATATAACTGTGGGTAAGGGTACCTTATAGGCATACATAGCCTCAAAGGGTGAAACTCCAATGCTAGCATGAGAAAAGTTATTATAGGCAAACTCAACCAAATGTAACCATGAATCCCACACATGTTATAGTACATCATGACGGAAATGGTGAGGGTAGGTCTCTGACCACTTATTGTTGAGATATCGAGCTCCACTCGTGATATGCCAGGGTGACCATTGTGTATTTATGTCACCGACTTGTCAGTTGCAGACGCGGTTGGTACACCGCCCATGAATAATAGCTACATGATAGCTATCCTTATCTACTCTAGTTCGTGGCTCAGTTAGTATGCCACCTTAGTTAGTTGAGTTTGGTTTAAGACCCATATATAGGGTTCTTCTATTTCTTTGTAAGAGAGTTCTTTTGGCTTACACAACTAAGAAGAGCAAAACTGTTTTTCAGCCTCCACCTCTATGTGTATTCCCCCATTGTGCAAGCAAGAAAGCTACAAGTGAGACTCCTTCCTTCTCTCCCACAATCTTGACATGGTATTAGAGCCTTGTTCGTGGTAAGGAGCTCAAGAAAGCAAGCCAAGCTCGCGGTGTTCTGGTAAGAGGAGCAGTGTTGCTTTCATTTTCTGTTTTGGGAGCAGATCTCTGCAGGTAGCACAGCCGGAAAGTGCAGGAGTGCATTGTCTCAGGTTGAGACACCCTTCGCGGTAAAGCAAGAGGGCAGTATATGCTTTGAGGCCATTTCGGGGCCTGTTTTGGAGGTGGAAGTTTTCTGCACACACTCAGGAAAAGGCCCAGTTTATGCTGTGTAGCCACTGTTCTACAGGTCGGTGAAAAGTTACTGTAGAAATTGCATCGTATGCTTGTGCGCAGAGACATTGGGAGTTATAGAATCATCCTTGTTGCCTGTTGATGCAAAATCGTCACTAGGAAGTGACTGTCTGGTCAAATACCACTTTCGCCAGTTTTGCAGATTTTCCCTTGTGAGGGTGAAGCTGTGTTTTTTGCAGTGATAGAATTTTTTGCAGTCTTCTGTAATGGCATCTGATTCTCTTTCACAGATTGTCACTAAAAAGCTTGACAAGAACAACTTCCAAGCATGGAAGTTTAGAATGGCGAATTTCCTTATGGGAAAAGGATATTGGGAATTTGTTGCAGGAAATGAAGAAGAACCAGTTCTTCCTGATGTTCCCAATCAACAGCAAATGCAGGTATTTAAAGCATGGCATGAGAGAGCCAGAAAAGTTATGTACTGGCTGTCTATCAGCATTTCAGACTCTATGATTGTGCATATTTAAGATGCAAGTACGCCAAAGGAGGCATGGGATACTTTGTCAAAAATGTATAACACAAATACACAAGCCAGGAAAATGCAGCTCAAGCAAGAGTTGCACAATGTGCAAAGAGAAAGTATGAGCATCAATGACTATCACATGAAGGTGAAGAAGATTACAGATGCACTTGCTTTCATTGGGTCGCCAGTGGAAGATGATGATTTAGTCTCAGTGACCTTGAATGGTCTAGGAAAGGATTATGCATAGTTCCGAACATCCATTTTCGTCCGTGAAAGATTTCCTAATTTTGAGGAGTTGATTGCTCTTCTAATTTCTGAGGATCAGAGAAATGGTGGTGCATCTTCTTCAAGAGGAACTTCAAAAGAAGCTGTCTTCTACTCAAATGCTGGAAGAGGTAGAGGCAGAGGTAGAGGAGGCCGATTTGGAGGCCGTGGCAGAAATCAGAATATGCAGCAAACTCAAGAAAACCAGTCCTATGGAGGAGGACATGGTAACTCTAGAGGCAGGGGGAGCCAAAGAGGTCGTGGTGGATGGCAAAGAGGCCAAAATGCAAACAATAATGCTGAATGCTACTACTATGGTAAAATGGGTCATATGGCTAAAGACTGCTATAAAAAGCAGAATGACATCATGAATGGAAAACTGCAACAAGGGAATTATGCATCTTCTAGTAGACAGGGTGATGATAGAAATGAGCATTTGTTTATGGTGCAGCACATGAACAATTCTGTGACAAGCGCAGAAGAAAGCAATGATGTATGGTATGTTGACTCAGGTGCATCAAACCACATGACAGGTCATGCAAAATGGATGGAGGATGCAAGGAAAATGAAAAAACCAGGATTTGTGAAGACTGGTGATGATACTGCACATCCTATTGTGCAGATTGGAAAAATTTATTTGTCTATGCAGGATGGGAAAAAGAAATACCTGTCCGATGTATTTCATGTCACGAATATCACCAAGAATCTAGTTTATGTTGGTCAAATGGTTGAGCAGGGCTTGCAGGTCAGATTTAATCCTCATGGATGCTTTGTTGAGGATATGAAAAATAAAGGTCGCTTGATAGCAAAAGGAAAGAAGATGGGCAGAATGTTTACATTGGATGCAGACATGTCTGAATTGAGTGCAGCAATGTTTGCACATGGGACCAGTGTAGTTGCAGATATTGATATCTAGCATAAGCGCATTGGTCATGTTAATGTACAGCGACTTAAATCAATACAGGCCCAAAATATTGTTGCAGGATTGCCCAAATTCAAGGTTGCAGAAATGCATAAGGTATGTGAAGCCTGTCAGTTTGGAAAACATGCAAGGAAACCATTTCCTAGACATGTTCAAGAGAGTGAGAAGCCATTGGAATTAATCCACTCTGATGTGTGGACTACTAAAGCTGCATCTCTTGGAGGCTGTCATTATTTTGTCACTTTTATTGATGACTATAGTAGAAAAGTTTGGGTGTATTTTATGAAAAAGAAAAGTGAAGTTTTTGGGCATTTCAAAACTCTTAAAGCTATGGTTGAAAAAGAAACAGGCCTGCAGGTAAAATGCCTAAGGTCAGATGGAGGGGGAGAGTACCTCTCAAATGAGTTTGCAAAGTTCTTGCAGGAGCATGGCATAAAGCAGCAATATTCATGCAGTCATACCCCACAACAAAATGGAATTGCAGAAAGGAAAAACAGGCATATTGGAGAGGTATCTCGTGCCATGCTCAATGAAAAAGACTTGCCAGATTTTTATTGGGCTGAAGCAGTTGCTACAACAGTCTACATAATGAACAGGACTCCCACTGCAGCAATACATGGGATGACTCCAGAGGAGAGGTATACTGGTAGGAAACCGGATATTTCTCATTTGAAATTTTTTTGTTGCATTGCCTATGTACATGTGCCAGATGAGTTGAGATCCAAGTTGGATCCAAAAGCTGAGAAGTGCATCTTTATTGGTTACTCTCTGCAACAAAAAGGGTATAGATGCTATAACCCTTCTACTCGTAAGTTTATAGTGAGCAAAGATGTTGTTTTTTATGAGATGAGTAGCTGGTATAAACCAGTAAATGTGATTGATGATGTAGATGCACAAAATGGTAATGCTGCACAGAATTCACAGCAGCAGTCACAAAATATTAGTGGACCTGGAGCGTCCTCTAGCAGTGGTTCACATTCTTCGCCATGGACAGGCAGATTGAGATCAGGAGAATCTTCTCAAAGCAATGCAGATAGTGGTATACAGGTATCACGAAAAGGAAAAGAGAAGGTTGATCAGCCCATGCTTGATGTGAATGCAGGTCACTCTTATGTGGATGGTGAATCCAGTGGCTCAGAACAGAGCATTGATGATGAGTTGGGTATTCCTTCTATTGTTACACCTAGAGTAAGGAAGACCAGGGATGTTTTGAGAGCACCTGGGAGTGAACCTATTTTGCGCAGGTCTACGAGAGCTAGGTATCCTGTGGATAGGCTGAAATATGATGGATTTACAGCCATTCACTATGCATATATGGTCAAAGTGATACAGGAACTAGAACCCACTTCTTTTGAGCAAGCCATGGGAAAAGAAAAATGGGAGAAAGCCATGGATGAAGAAATGGATGCCTTGGAAGCAAATGCTACATGGGAATTGGTACCTTTGCCTAAAGGTAAAAATGCAATTGGCTGTAAGTGGGTTTACAAGGTGAAGCACAATGCAGATGGTTCTGTGAACAAATACAAGGCAAGATTAGTAGTCAAGGGGTATGCACAAACATATGGCATTGACTATGAAGAAACATTCAGTCCGGTTGCAAGGATGGCAACCGTAAGAGCAGTCATTGCTATGGCTACATCAAAGGGATGGTCTTTACATCAGATGGATATAAAGAATGCCTTCTTGCATGGTGATTTGCAAGAAGAGGTCTATATGGAGCAGCCACTAGGTTATGTGCATGCTGTTTATCCTGAGTTTATTTGCAGTTTGAAGAAAGCCTTGTATGGCTTGAAGCAAGCACCTAGAGCATGGTCTGACAAGATAGGACAGTATCTTGTCACTATTGGCTTTCAGATTTCCAAGGCAGATTTCTCACTTTATGTGAGAAAAACAGAGAAAGATATTATGCTACTTGTCATTTATGTTGATGATTTGATTATGACAGGTGACAGTGATGAAGATATCCTTCATGTGAAAATGCTATTGAAGCAGAAGTTTGAGATGAAGGATTTGGGAGAGCTGCGTTATTTCTTGGGCATTGAGGTGATTAGATCACCAAGTGGGATACAGCTCTTGCAGAGGCAGTATGGATTGGACATGCTGTCCAAATATGGGATGACAAGCTGTAAGCCTATTTTAGTTCCTTTGGAGTAGAATGTGAAGCTGAGCACAGATGCAGGTGGGCTTCTAGAAGACCCTACTATGTACAGACGCATAGTAGGAAGTTTGATTTATATGACTATTACCAGGCCAGATTTGAGCTATGCTGTTGGATTGGTAAGTCAGTTTATGCAGGCTCCAAGGAAACCACATTTGGATGCGGCTAGACGCATACTCAGGTATGTGAAGTCCACATTGCAGTATGGACTATTTTATGAGACTGGGGTTCAGATACAGTTGCATGGATACACTGATGCTGATTGGGCTGGTAGTATTTCTGATAGACGATCTACCAGTGGATATGTGTTCTCTTTTGGGAGTGCTGTAGTCACTTGGAGCAGCAAGAAATAGCCTACAGTTGCCTTGTCGAGCACAGAGGCTGAGTACAGGGGTGCAGCAATGGCTGCATGTGAGGTAGCTTGGTTGCATAAGCTACTTTATGATATGCATCAGTCTACAGATGGGCCAGTTGTCATTTATTGTGACAACATGAGTAGTATACACTTGGCAAATAACCCAGTCTATCATGCTAGAACAAAGCACATTGAGGTGCATTATCACTATGTGTGAGAGAGGGTTTTACTAGGTCTTATTGATCTAGTTTATGTCAGCACAGAGGATCAGGTAGCTGACATATTCACGAAGGCATTGGGCGCAGAGAAGCTGCGCAAGTTCAGAGACCTGCTTGGTGTACAGGAATTGGGATTGAGCTCGAGGGGGAGTGTTCAGATATCGAGCTCCACTCGCGATACGCCAGGGTGACCGTTGTGTATTTATGTCACCGACTTGTCAGTTGCAGACGCGGTTGGTACACCGCCCATGAATAATAGCTACATGACAGCTATCCTTATCTACTCTAGTTCGTGGCTCAGTTAGTATGCCACCTTAGTTAGTTGAGTTTGGTTTAAGACCCATATGTAGGGTTCTTCTATTTCTTTGTAAGAGAGTTCTTTTGGCTTACACAACTAAGAAGAGGAAAACTGTTTTTTAGCCTCCACCTCTGTGTGTATTCCCCCATTGTGCAAGCAAGAAAGCTACAAGTGAGACTCCTTCCTTCTCTCCCACAATCTTGACACTTATTAACCCTTTTTATCAGACCATCAGTCTCTAGGGATGATAAGCTATAGAAGGAGCTAATTTACTTTCCATGAAGATGAATATCGCTTGCAAAACACTACTCAAGAACTTGTCTCCCTATCATGCACCATCATATGTGGTAACCTGTGTAATCTAAAGATTTTCTCCATGAATTGATTAGCCACTTATGAAGCAATGAATTGAGTCTTAGTAGAAATGAAATGGGCTACCTTAGTGATTCTTTGTCCACTTCCACATAAATGCTATTTTAACCCTTTCTAGTAATATGTAGACCAGTAATGAAATCCTTGGTAATGTGTGTCCGCTTGCGTAATGGTGATTGCAATAAACCACCTAGCTTACAAAAAGTACTATCCTTATTTTGATGAGAAGGCACACATTTCATAATATTATCCTTAATATCTTTTCAAAATCCTTTCTAGTGAAAACTCATATTGATTTTATCATAGGTCTTAAACACCAAGGTGAAGAATGTAACTCCTCAATAATTTTTAGTCTGAAAGAAGAAGTAGAGAGAATAATAATCTTACTATTAAGCCAAATGAGACCGTTTTGAAGTTGATAATGGAGGTTTTTCTCCATAAGACCTTGTTGTAATTTCGTAAGTATATGGCTAAGCCCATCACCCAAAAGATGGGCTTCTTGTAATTCATGAATCCAGTCACCATGTAACTCAGTCATAGTTGAAACCTGACATGTCCACATTCTAGAGAGAGAATCAACTACTATATTGTCTTTGCTCCTTGTATGAGTGATGTCAAAATCATTTTTTCCAAGGTAGCTACCCACCTACACTGCTTAGGGGTAAGATTTGATTGAATAAGGAAGTATTTTAGGACCTTGTGATCACTTTGAAATCTAAATCGACTACCATACAAATAATGGTACCATTTCTTTACCACATGTAGAATAGCCAACATCTCTTGGCTATAAACATTCATAACCATCTCTTTATATATAAGCTTAGGGCTTTCAAAGGCAATAACTCCATGCTCTTGTAACAAAATAGCCCATGTGCCATGGCCAGTGGCATCACATTGTATGGTAAACTCTCTAAAGAAATCTCGGCATACTAGAATAGGAGTAGAAGTAACTAATTCCTTTAAGTGGTTAAAGATACTATCAGCAAAAACAAGTGCATCCTAAAAAATATCTTTCTACTTCAACCTTTCATGATGTCAAGAATCGCGTGGTGGGGGGATTTGCTCAAGATGCTGCGCCGAACACACATAGAATGCACAAGGAGAAGCTCACTCAAGAGACAAGAAGAGAGATCGAGGCCAAAATGTTTTCTTGCTGGTTTCTTCTTCTTCTTTCACACTCTTTACAATGTGCACAAAGTATAGATAAGATACAAAATAAAGGAAAGTGGCCTACTAAGTTAAACAATGCATAACCCACTACACTAGTTGGCTGGTGCTATAACTATGCCAGCTGTAAATAGGTGTAACAACCTGAATATAATAAGTAATGAGTCAGTGGCCATGTGAGAGTCATAATGACCACCAACATGCTAAGTGTAGACGTGTGGATCCATCTAACCAGGCGGTCCATCATCAATGTCCGCATGTGTTGAGCTTGTCATCTCAACACTCCCCCTCAAGCTCAATTGCATCTCTGCAACTCCATGTAAGCTTCGAAACCTTTGAAGCTTCTCTATACTACCCAATGCCTTCGTGAAGATGTCAGCTATCTGATCCTGTGTGCTGACATACACCAAGTCAATCTCACTTGCTAGTACCTTCTCTCTCACAAAGTGGTAGTGTACCTCAATATGTTTTGTCCTGGCATGGAACACTGGGTTCCTAGCCAAATGTATACTGCTCATGTTGTCACAATAAATGACAACTAGACCTTCCACCTGCACATCTAAATTAGCCAATAAATTTTGTAGCCATACTACCTCACATGGTGCTACAACAGCACCTCTATACTCAACCTCTGTACTCGACAAAGCAACTATAGGTTGCTTTTTGTTGCTCCAAGGAACTGCTGCACTACCAAGAGAGAACATGTATCCGCTGGTAGATCTTCTATTAGACATACTACCAGCCCAATCTGCATCTATGTATCCAAACACCTGTACATATGTACCTGCCTCATAGAAAAGTCCATAATGTAATGTGGACTTCACATATCTCAATATGTGTCTGACTGCATCCAAATGTGGCTTTCTAGGTACTTGCATAAACTGACTCACAAGACCAACAAGGTAGCTCAAGTCTGGCCTTGTAATGGTCATGTAGATCAAACTCCCCACTATCCTCTTGAACATAGCAGGGTCTTCTATCTCATCCCCAACATCAGCACTCAACTTTACATTCTGCTCCAATGGGACTGAAAGTGGTTTGCATGTTGTTATACCATACTTGAACAACATATCCAAGCTTTGGGACAACCATATACCATCATCACATCTGATCACCTCAATGACAAGGAAGTACCTTAGCTCACCTAAATCCTTCATCCCAAACTTCTTCAAAAAATCCTTGACTTCAGCAATCCCACTATCACTATCACCTATAATAATCAAGTCATCCACATAGATGACTATGATGACCAAACTTGCATCTCTCTTTCTCACATAAATTGAGTGATCAGCATCAGAAACATAAAAGCCAATATTGACAAGATACTCTCTGATCTTATCACACCATGCTCTAGGTGCTTGCTTGAGCCCATAGAGCGCCTTCTTCAACCTGCACACATACGTGGGATGCTCTAAATCTTCATAACCTGTTGGTTGATCCATATACACTTCTTCCTACAAGTCACCATGCAAGAAGGCATTCTTCACATCCATTTGCTGCAACCTCCAATCTTTGGATGCTGCCAAAGAAATCACACATCTGACAGTTGCCATCCTAGCAACTGGACTAAAGTTTCTTCATAATCTATGCCATATGTCTGGGCATAGCCTTTTGCCACCAGCCTAGCTTTGTACCTACTAATAGAAACATCTGCATTGTGCTTAATCTTATAAACCCACTTACATCCAATATCTTTCTTGCCCTTCGACAATGATACTAGATCCCAAGTCTTATTGGCTGCTAATGCAGCCATCTCCTCATCCATTGTTGTATCCCAATGAGTATGACCAATAGCATCCTCAAAACAAGTGGGCTCAACATCCTCAACTAGTTTCACCATATAGGCATAATGGTGAGTTGCATAACCTTCAAAACCAAAATGCTTAGGCATATTCTTTTCAGCCATCAAGGCGCGTGTAACTTCTGCAATATGCCTGTTTTTCCTTTCTGCAACACCATTTTGTTGTGGGGTATACCTACATGTGAACTGTCTCTTTATCCCATGAGACCTTAGAAAATCACTGAACTCATTCGAGAGATACTCTCCCCCTCCATCTGACCTCAAGCACTTTACTTTCAAGCCTATTTCTCTTTCAACTGCAGCCTTGAAAGTTCTAAAGTGCTCAAACGCTTCACTCTTTTCCTTCATAAAATATACCCACAGCTTTCTAGAACAATCATCAATGAATGTGACAAAGTATGAACTTCCTCCAAGAGATACATTTTGTGTAGGCCCCCAAATATCTGTATGCACAACATCAAGGATATTTTTGCTTACATCTTTGTCATGTGAAAAGGGTTGTCTTGCCTGCTTACCAAACTGACATGCTTCGCATACCTTATGAAATTCTGCAACTCTAAATGTAGGCAAACCTGTAACTAACCCTTTGGACTGCATTAATTTCAGCCTTTGTACATTTGCATGTCCAATGCGTTTGTGCCAAATTTCAATATTTGCAACAACACCTTTTCCTTTAGCATGCATAGCAGCATTCATAGTATGAATTCCAGCATCCAGAGTAAATATACGTCCAACTCTACTTCCCTTTGCTACCAACCTGCACTTGTCATTGAAGTCTTCTACAAAGTAGCCCTTTGTATTAAATCTAACTTGCAACCCTTGCTCTACCATTTGACCGACTGACACCAAGTTCTTTGTAATAGATGGCACATATAATACATCTGAAAGACTCTTTGTCTTACCATCATGCAAGGACAAGGGAACTTTTCCAATGTGTCAAATTGGGTGGCATGAATCATCACCCGTCTGCACATAACCTGTATTTTGCAAATCATGCATCTCTCTAAACCATTCTACATGGATGGTCATATGATTGGATGCACCTGAATCAACATACCAAACATCATCATGTGTTCCCTTTTCTGTAACAGCATTCAACATATGCTGCATAACAAACAGACATTCATTTTTGTCTTCATTCTGTCGTGAAGACGATGCATAGTTTCCTTGCTGCAACTTACCACTGCGAATATCATCTTTCTTAACATAACATTGGGCTACAATATGACCTATTTTGCCACAGTAGTGACACATAATACCAGAGTTATTAGAACCTTTGTTCTACCATCCACCTCTTCCTCTAAAGCTCCCCCTACCTCTAAAGTTACCACGACCTCCTGAAACTTGCATATCGCCAAATTGTTGATTCAATCTGTTTTGCTGGTTGTCACTACCACGTCCTGTACTAGGCCTCTTGAAGAGAACCTACCACGTCCCCTTCCTGAACTGGAGTAGAAAGCTTGGACCTGTTCACCACTTCTTTCAGATGTCTCACTCTGCATATTGATCTCTTCAGTGATCATAAGGAAGACCAACTCATCGAAATATGGAAATGGCTTACTGACATATACAGAAGTTACAAAAGACTTCCAAGCCTTTTCATTGTTAAGTACACCCAAGGTAGATGACACCAAATCATCATCATCGGGCATTGTATCAATCGCTGCCAAGGCATTTGCAATGCTCCTTACCTTCAGTGCATACTCATTGATAGACATCTTCCCTTTCTTCAATGTATTCAACTCTTGCTTGAGTTGAATCTTTCGTGCCTTCGTATTTACGGAAAACATACTTTCAAGTATGGTCCAAGCTGTATATGAATTCTCTGCATTTCTAATATGTCCCAGCATATTATTGTCAATTACTGCAGACAGCCAATACATGACCTTTTTGTCTTTTACATTCCATTCCTTTCGTGCCTTTATCTCTTCTGCAGTTGGAGGAACACTCACCTCCGGCTCCTTTACTTCACCTGAAACAAACTCGTAGAGGCCTTTTCCAATAAGGAAGTTCGTGACACGGAACTTCCATGAAGGGTAGTTGTTCTTGTCGAGCTTCTCAATGATGGGGTTTCCACTGTTCTCTGCCATTATCACAAAACTAATACCAAACAGCAAGCAAATCTTCTGCAACCCTCAACCTGTAGTGCATAGCAATACACCAGACAGTCTTTTTCACTATCTGCTCATCAATACATGCAATCTGCAAACCAATTTGCAGATAAACCTTGTGTTTATTCGCTGGTAAACACCTTTGAACTTACAGATCTAAAATTTGTAACCTGTGCACCTGTATACGGCAGACACAATTTAAATTGCAGGGTATCTCGAATTGTTGTCCGCAACCTTGCGGCTCTAAAACGGGCCTGAAACGGCCTCTGATGCCCAAAATAACTATGGATAAGTCCTAAAGGGCTTTGTCTGCAGAATACACAGCGCTCTTTGAGCACACCAAATCTCACTACAATCTGAGATTTTTGCTTTGCCCTGCTTCCAGTGCCTCCACAGGCACTATCCAAGAGAGAGAGTGGAAGTATGGGAGAGCTTCTTACCCGTGGCTTGCTTGCTCGAACCTTGCTTCTTCTCCTTCACTTTAGCCTTCAAAATCAGTCTCTCTCAGTGGCACAGCTCTGATACCATGTCAAGAATCGCGTGGTGGGGGGATTTGCTCAAGATGCTACGCTGAACACACACAGAATGCACAAGGAGAAGCTCACTCAAGAGACAAGAAGAGAGATGGAGGCCAAAACGTTTTCTTGCTGGTTTCTTCTTCTTCTTTCGCACTCTTTACAATGTACACAAAGTATAGATAAGATACAACATAAAGGAAAGTGGCCTACTAAGTCAAACAATGCATAACCGACTACACTAGTCAGCTGGCGCTATAACTATGCCAGTTGTAAATAGGTGTAACAACCTGAATATAATAAGTAATGAGTCAGTGGCCATGTGAGAATCATAATGACCACCAACGTGCTAAGTGTAGACGTGTGGACCCATCTAACCAGGCGGTCCATCATCAATGTCCGCATGTATTGAGCTTGTCATCTTAACACAGGAGCTACTATAGCTACATAATGCTTAATGAATCTACAATAGAATGATGATAGACCAAGAAATCCTCGAAGGGAGGTAGTGGTGGTAGGTGTTGGCCAATCTCTAACACAATACACCTTCTTAGAGTCAACCCTTGTATCCCTAGTTCACTGACAATATAAACCAAGTTCTCCACTTCAGTTTCGATGAAAGAGCATTTTTAATCCTTAGCAAAGAGTCCATGATGTCTCAACACATAAAAAACCTTCCTCATATGGAATAAATGATTATGTAGAGTCTTGTTGTAAATCAATATATCATCAAAAGAAGACTAGGATAAACTGAAAAAAGAAAGTATGAAAAATCTTATTTATCAAACTCTAGAAGGTAGATGGAGTATTAGAAAGCCCAAATGGCATCACTAGGAAATTATATAACCCACCATCAGTCCTAAAGGCAATCTTCACTTCATCACCTTCTCGCATATGAATCTGATGATATCCAGACCTCAAATCAACCTTGATAAATAATCTAGTCCCCTTGAGCTCATTAAGAAAATCATCACCTCTAGATATTGGATACATGTTCTTCATTGTGATCTTTTTTTAATCCCTGTAGTCAATACACATCCTAAAAGATCCATCTTTCTTCTTCACAACAAGATTGGAGATGCATAAGGTGAAAAACTAAGATCCATAAAAGCTCCTTGATTTCCTTGATTGCTTCATCACACTCACATTTTGATAACCTGTAGTGTGGCTTATTGATTAGCTTTAAATGAGGTTCTAAAGCAATAGGGTTATCCATTTCTCTCTTACGAGGTTATGAAGTAGGTACTTTAAATAAGTCCTTGTACTCCTCAAGTAGAGCTTTCAAAGTAAGATACTCTACTAAAATTCTTGGACTTATCTTCTACCTCTTTATTCAAGTGTAATACAAAAATATGTGAGCATTTCTTGTACTCCTTCTTGAGGTATTTAATGGTAATAAGCTGAAAATTAGATTTACTTGGGATTTCCTGTAGATGGATAACTTGCCCATCAATCGCAAACTCCATGTATAGATTTACTTGGGATTTCCTATAGATGGATAACTTGCCCATCAAAGATAAACTCCATGTATAACTATGAGAAATCCATAGTAATCTTTCCTAAAGTCATCAACTAATCATAACCAAGTATAATTATATCAATCAAATTGATTTCCAAAGCAATTAGGTTCACCTATACTTCAAAAATTTTAGCTAACTATATGGGAACTTGTGGACACATTTGAGTACTAATTTCCTCTTTTATATTAGCTACTTGTACTCTTATGGATTTCTATAAATTAGTGGAAAAGTAGTGTAACCTATCCACAATTGACTTATTTATAAAATTGTGTATATTACCACTATCTATCATGATAAAGAAATCTTTGCCATGAGTGGTACCCTTCATAAGAAGTGCACTAGCGCTCTTTGAACCTATCCAAGCATCCATGTAAATAGAACAAAGGGTAGTGGTAGCAAGAGGTAAACTAGCATCACCAAGGTTAAAAGGAATATGCCCACCAGGGTCTAATGGAAATCCATTTGCAACCTCATAAGACTTATCAGGATCAAGATCCTCATCATGCTCTTCAAATCCAACTTGAGCACTTACTGTTGGTTCATTAATAACTTCATCATTCCCATTCTCAAGTACTATCATGTTATAATTCTTAGCCTTGGCATTCTTGAAAGTACACTTTGATGCATGATTAAGCGTATACTTTTCACCACCTTTGAAGCAAATACTCTTTTCCTTTCTTTCCTTGAAAAGATCCATAGGTATAAACTTGGCATTATTCGCTAAATTAATTGAGGATTGTCACATTGCCTAGGCTCCACTTTATGGCTTATTTCTAGCTTTGAAGCACTTTGCTATCTTGAGGCATTGAGCATAGGGTATGTAGGGACTTTGGGATTTCTAAATGAAGTATTGGCACCTTTATAGTCACCACCAAATTTTCCCTATTTAGTAATATCCCTTTGCTATCCAAAAGAAGCCTACATATAAGAAATATCTCTCCTCCTATACTTACAAGCATACCTCTCAGCTAGCTTAATAACATGAAATAGTATGGGAGATTTTTGGGCCATAAGATTAGTTGACAAATTAGGCTCCAAACCATAGATATACTTATGCGAATTTGCAGCATTTCTCACACTCTCTACCTACATGGTAAGATTTAAAAATTGATTTGTATACTCTCTAACTGATAGGCTTTGTTGGTCCAATTGACACTATCTTCTTGCCAACTTTTCTTTCTCAATGAGAGATACAAACACATGAGCCATCTTAGCTTTGAATTTCTCTCATCTATCAACCTATTGATTTTTCCTCTTTATGTACCTCCACCATATATGAGCAAAGCCTTCAAGGTTTTTTTGGTCATGTGACCTAGGGAAAATATCAAAGTAGGACTCCAGCTTGGAAGTCCACTCCTCCAAATCAGCCAATGATTATGAATGACCATTATATATAGTTAACACAATCTTATCCATGAAATTCCCTCTCAACAAAGCTTTGATGTCCATTAGTTACTTGGGGTTGCATGTCCATGTAAATAGGCACTCCTATGATAGTTAGTTTGAAACCAACCTAGATGAATAATTGGATGGTTTCTAGTAGCTTGTGGAGGATTTGACCCATGAATGCTCAAAATAGGCTCATCAATTCTAAAAGAAGTCTCCCCAATCTCATAAGTGGTGTGTGGTATCCCTTTCTTTCCAATAATACCTTATTGAGGATTTTTTTAAATGGATGAAAGGATTATTTATCTCTACTTTCTTTATTTGCCATTTGTGGTGCTACAATCATAGAAATTTGAGAGTTAAGTTTGTCCAAAGAAATCTTAGTAGAAGAGACAAACTTCTCCAAAGAATAATTGGTAAATTGAGTCGTATTCTCCATCGCTTCCCTGGTTTGCATGTTTACTTGAGCCAAATGTTCAACCACCTATGCCAATTTGGAAAACAATTTCATGTTTCTAATGGAATGCCCAGTCTCATGGTTACAAGAGTGTCATTAAGAGTACTATGAGCACCATATTCTTGTGAATCTTCCTTATCTTGATGTGCCTTAGGTATTATCTCACATACTTCTCTAATTTTTTGTTGAACATCATCATTAGGGTTGTTCTTTTCCTTGTTTTCAACCATTTTTTCTCACTTGTATAGTATAGTCCTAGTAGATCCCCTATTACAAAATAGCTGTAACTTTTGACCATGGTTTCAGAATTAAGAACATTTTGATGGAAATTTAAGCCCATAAATAGCTCTTTAAGATGATCTATATTGCTCAAATTCAGAATCAAGATAGAATATTTTAGAATTATTATTTTACTACTATCTAGAATAGTCCTCACCCTTTATCAAGCTTGAAGAAGATGATTGGTGCAAGCTTCAGTCCAATTATTGGAAGAATCTTCCATAATCCACCATGAATCTATCATGAAGCTCAAAGAATCCATAAAATTAGCCCATACATGCTTGAATAAGATTGAATCCGTGAAGAATCAATGCCCCAAGCTTACTTGAACACTTGAATGTTAAAGATTCAAGCTTCTTGAAGAAAATCCCAAAATAATCCTTCAATATGAGCTTTAAGAGGCTCATTATGTTGAAATGTTTGAAATGCCTTCAATCTTGAAGTATATCTGCTCAAAAATGATAATAGAGAAGCCTTGAAGGTTGGAAAGAACTAAAGATTGAA
Source organism: Lygodium microphyllum (assembly GCF_053477565.2). NCBI lineage: Eukaryota > Viridiplantae > Streptophyta > Polypodiopsida > Schizaeales > Lygodiaceae > Lygodium > Lygodium microphyllum. The sequence goes on from NC_141161.1 coordinate 68,383,534, forward strand.
AAAATGGAAGCTTCCAGATCTATGGCTATGGTTGCCCTACTATGTATTAGGATTTTTAGAGAAGAATGATGAAGATCAAAGGCTTCAAAAGGCTCATCCTACTACTGAATATAATGCCAAGAAATGGTCCAAAGAGTAGGCAAGATAGAGATGGATGATTGTTGATTGTCAAGAACTGGAGAAGCTGAGCAGTAAATTTGTGCAAAATGTGTTGCAAATCTCAGACCCTGCTCTTGATGGTCTCTTGTGTATCACACAAAACTCAAGTTTGGTGGTTGAAATGGTCAACAAGAGATGAAGATTCATTGCCCCATGCTTCCAAAAGGAGATAGGATGATTATTGAGAAAAAGAAGCAAATATTTGTTGTTCGCCATGAGAGCTTCAGCCAAAAACTTGAAAGATAGAGGAAATAGAAAACTTGTCTTGAAAAGAAATTAAAGTTATAACCAATACTAACTTTATTCACCTTGTCTTTTAACCATTTTACTTGCAAAACACCATGTTATTGATGCACGACTTGCCATTTTATCCAAGATGCCTCCAACTTTTCCTTCAAGTACTCCAATTAACTCTGACTAGCTGTCCTTGGTCTCCTTGGTCAGTGCACTTGACCATTTTTTCCAAATTGACACCCTATCATTGAGTAATTAGGAAGCAACAAGACTGTGGAAGAAAATCCAAGAAAGAATTGTACCAAATGTATCAAAGACCAATGCTCTAATAGCACTTGTCAAGGAGAGGGCTAAGAGGTGAGAGAAATAAGCGTATAAGAGAGAGAGAAGATGAGAGAAAGGGAGAAAGAGCAATGAGGAGAGAGATACTAGAAAGATAGAAAAGAAGAGAGAAGCCATGAAAGTTGAGTACATTAGGTGAGATAAGAGACATTGATTGTATTATAATCAAAGATGGTAAAAAACTACGTGTCTCACACCTTCTATACCTATGTCAGTGTGACAAGGTATTATGAATAACTCTCTTTCACTAACACGTGTATTCCCAGCTTCTTACGATACTTTGGATATTTTGAAACATTATTTAATGGGATCTGAAGTTCTTATAACAACTAATCAAGAAGCCATCAAATATATGCTGAAGCAATCCTTGATTTCTAATCGACACATTAAATGGGCTTCCTTCATTCAAAAATTTCACCCCATGATCCAATGGGCTTCCTTCATTCAAAAATTTCACCCCATGATCCAATATCAACCAAGTCATGTTAACAATGTTATAGGTGCATTAAGTCATAGACCACATGAAAGTATTGCATCACATGAACTACTTGGATTTGTTAAGATTGAAAGTGTGTATTTAAATCATATCTACACTACTTAAAGTCAAACTTTTGATGCAATGACTCCTACCTATGTTTTTGATCGAAATTTCTCTTTTATTTGGGAAAGATTTCAAAATACTAATATCATTGTTTTTTATAATTATTCTTATTTGAATGGTTTTTTATATATCAAAGAAAGTTGTCCGTTGTTACCATATCTTTTAGAATTGTTGCTATGACTGAAGTGCATCAAGCTACATACATAGGACATAGAGGTATCCAATCAAGAATAGTTGCATACAAATAATATTTTTATTGGTCTCTTATGAAGCATGACATAGCAAAGTTTGTGTCTAACTACATTGTATATCAATGAATTAAGTATCCCATGGAAAACTGTATGGTTTGTTTATGCCTTTGTCAATTCCTAATGGCCAATGGGAGAAAATTTCTATACTAGACTTTATCATTAGCCTTCTTGCTACATCCTCTCATCATGATATGATCTAGAACATTGTTGATATATTTAGTAAAGATGCCTATTTCATTTCTTATAAAAAAGACTTTGTTTGCTCCACAAGTTGCAAAATTATTTACTATCACCATATTCCCTTATCAAGAGTTTCCTGAGGGTATCCTATATGATCATGATGAACAGATTTTGCAATTAGTTTTGGGAATGTCTCTTTAAAATTTTAGGTTCTAAGATGGATTTTACTTCACCCTTTTAGTCTGAGAGTAATGGTTAGATTGAAATGACTATTTACTTGACCTTTGTAGATCCTACACAATTGATGGACCTAATAATTAGGACCAACATCTACTTAGACTTCAATTTTCCTACAACAATACCCCACATTCTACAATTGATAGAGCTCCTTTCAAAGTAGTTTATGGGAAGCAAGCAATTGCCTATCCATATGACAACCATTGCTATTGATGTTCCAACTTTGCAAATTCTTTGGCTACTAACAATAGAAATTTTTTAGATAAAATTATAAAGAAAATATTAAGAAAGATCAATTAAGATACATAGCCCAAGCCAACAAATGATGAAAGACTATTCAATTTCAAGAAAATGAATCAATTTGGTTAAGAATTGAAAAGATAAGGCTTCAATCCATTAAAATGCATCCAAAAATTAAGCTAGCAACAAGATATTATGGTCCATTAAAAAGTCTTCACAAGATTAATGAGAATGCATTTAGAATGGGCATCCCTCCTCACTACCAAATACATCATTCTTTTCACATTAGTCTATTGAGGCCATTCAATGAAACACCTCTAGTTATACATGTATTTGATGACCCACCTTTATTACATATCGATACTAAAACTTTAGTTTCTAAAGTAATCCTTAATGAGGACCACAACTACTAGAACATGAAATCAATACCATAGGTATTTAGTGAAGTATAGAAATCCTTCTGTGAAAGAATCACAATGGATACAAAAATCAACACTAACTCTACAATATAACAATCTAATTAATGCTTATAACTCAGAATCACATTAAATATCCCACAGATATTGATTTGTTGTAGTAGACAGTGCTTTGTGTAAAATCTAATGAATTTTATAGTGTAGATTCACTATAGTGGATAGCACTACTATATGGTGCAAATTCACTGTCATGATAGGTAGCACCTACATGTGGTTGGCCACACTTGCATTTTCCTTTGAGTTATCAATCGAGGATAGTTTTTTTTCAACCCCTACGAAATATTATGAAATTATATTTATTAATTTATTTTTATTATGAATGTTATATATTTGCCACATAATTTGTGATTTATCAAGCAAATACATGTGTACAATACTACTTACATTATGTCTGGTATAGATAGATGGAACATACTAATGTGTGTTGTGTTGTGGTGAGCAAATAACTAGATGGAGTTAATAAAAATTATTATTTTGGACTCTACATTTTAATACATGGAATTTATACACTTTACAATGTGAAAAATTATTGCCAAAAGTCGTGTGTGTGTATGTGTGTGTGTGTGTGTGTGTGTGTGTGTGTGTGTGTGTGTGTGTGTGTGTGCACGCATGCGGAAGGAATTTGCACATGCATATTTGCAATAGATTTATTTTGATGTATTTATTAGAGAGAAAATATATTATTTTTCATAAAGTTATTAGAATAGAGAGTGTTTTGATTTATTTGTACAAAAGAAAGTCTTGCAAGGTGAGGAAAAGTAAAAACACAAAAAGGATACTTTCAATGTATTTTGAGCACAAAAGCTTATTCTAATATTATAAATACATGCATGGGCGAGGTGTTCATCCATGCATGGGGGGAGATTGTACCCATTCTTATGTCATGCAAGCTTTTGGAGTTTTGTTCTTTGATGTTATATGTTCACTTCTTATTTTATTCTTAGCTCTAGCTTGCTAGATTTCAAGGAGTGTAAGAAACATGATCATATTTATGGTTATTGAATATGGTCCCTATTTTTTTGAGGAGTCTCAAAAAATCTATTATCCTCATGCAACTACTATCCTATGACTAAGCCCCAAATGTGGCAAAATTTCATTCCATGTTTTTGTAACCAAACAACTATCACAAAGTATGTGTCTTAGCATTTCTTCCTCTCCACATGTGCACTTGCCATCTATCATGCCTCTTTTACTCAATTTTCTTTCAAAGAGTATTGTGCTTGCCACCACTCTCTCTAGGCAAATACCATCTCTGTAAATACTAGTATGATTTTCTAGGTCGCTTACAAGATTCTGTTTAGCTCCACATCACAAATGTTGACCTCCCAAATTTCTCTCACATTAAGCGGCAAATGATTTTTCATAAACAGTTTGGAGCTTTTCAAAATTGATATGGCAGAAAACGATAAGGTAAAGTCCCCATGGTTTCCATGGCTTGAGTGAATCATTATTTGATCAAGATTCAATAGTAATCTCTCTCTCTCTCTCTCTCTCTCTCTCTCTCTCTCTCTCTCTCTCTCTCTCTCTCTCTCTCTCTCTCTCTCTCTCTCTCTCTCTCTCTCTCTCTCTCTCTCTCTTTCTCTCTCTCTCTCTCTCTCTCTCTCAAAGTTATGCTTTCAAATTATGAGCACATGTTTCAATGTAGAATGATGTTTTCCTAATTATTCTAGTCACTACAACGAACATTTTTCCCTAATATAATGACATTCTATAAAACACTTTTAAATCAGTCACCTCAAATGTACCTTTAGAAACATTTAGAGAAATTTTCTAACATTTATAAGTATAGTACTTAATTGGACTCAATTCAAGCACAACAACTATGATGTAACTTTATAGACATTTTGAGCAATTATATTCTACCCGTAAATTTTCTCTCTTCTTAATTTCATACCACCAAATATATTCTTAAAATATAAATTTTCTACAAATAAGTCAAAGCTTTCATGTTTAAGATTTATATGAGAAGAGAAATTCTCCTCAATTGAGATAGTTCATATAGCTTCCAAGAAGCTCATGCTAGTTCTTAAAGAAAAGTCATATCAACTTCCAAAGGAGAATCCATGCTTCATGTGCATTAAAAGAATCAATCTAGAGCTAGTTGATTTGTTGGATTTAGACTATGCAATTTCTAGTTTAAAACTGCATGTCTAAAAGTGTGTTTGGTTAATTGATTACGCTCTCAAATAATTTGTACAACAGTACAAATGCATGTTCTAGCCTTTCATTTCAACATACATTGATATTATTGTATGATTAAGAGTTACTCTAACTACTTCAACATCTCATACTAAAGAATCTCAATAAATAGTGAAAGCTTGCAAATGCATCATGCTTAAGTCCACACACATTACATTTGGACATAGTAGAGAGTAGTTGTTATACTAGTATTGTTGTGGTATAATTATCATTAGAAATAAATGATATGCCACAATATAGACTTGAAGTTTAACATAAATGTAGTCACATATTTGCATGAATCTATTCTTACTACAAATCAAATTGCATATCTTCAATTTTGAAGGGAAATAATTACTATTTATATCGATTCCCTCAAAAGCAAACCTCCTCAAAGGATGACAAGCATGCCCATTTATCCAACATCATTGGTCATCTATGTTGGATTTCTCAAATCAAGTTGCACATTCAAGAAAGTACAAGAGTAATGGATAGCTAAGATTGTTAATTTTTTGCATACAATGATATTTTGAAATTTGTAGAATTTCTTAACAATATATGATTCCTAGCTAGTCTAAAGGCACATGAGAATAACATAATCTTAGAGCAATGGATTACAAAGATGAAAGCAATCTATAAGCTTAGCAAACTTTTTCATGCATGACATATGCCCTAAATCCATGAACTTAATCTATGATATTGTAAACATGTTACAAAAATTCAAAGAAAGGATTATGTATAACATCTCACACAACTTTGATTAGGAGAGATATGTTATGTGCAACTTCACCACTTTTTTTGTGGTTTGTGAGTGTAATAAGAAAGTATATTATTCAAAAATATCCCAATTGTGCCTCCCCTCCAAATATTAGCCATGAAATAACTTTGGCATCTCCTATGTACAACAAGGACAATCCATGAGCTAAGTGAATAATAGAGCTTAGGATCATCCTCCTTGGCCTGCCCACCAAGGAGGAGGGTTCACCAAAGTATTCAAGGGGCAAGAGCTACAACTACATGAACACTCCATCTAAATATAGGTGTCCCTACCCATGACGAGTTTTGTGGGTTAAACCTATAACCTCTAGGTTATGATCACAAGATTTAGTCCTAGGACACTAAAGATCTATGGTTTTCTTAAGAGGTAGAGGTAAGAAGTAGTTTCTTACACTCATAGAAAGAGAAGGAGGATTATTCAAAGACATTAAATGAAAAGGTGAAAAAGAGGACAAAATAAGTTTGTGAAAGAGACCATATGAGAGCAATGATCATATGTATAGTTTTAAATGGTCAAGTCCATGTGAGATAAATGATTGTAGCAACCCTATTAAGTAGTTTATACATGAAAAATCTAAATATAAAGCTCAAACAATAGCACCGTGGAGCCATAAAGGAGAGGGATAAGAGTTCAAATATTCTTAAACTCAAGTTAAACCAATCACACATAATGTTTGATAATTGTTGAATGTTAATTGTGGTTAATGTCAGTAAATGAATTTGGCCCATTTAGAGACACATGGTGCCTTTTTCCTACTCTTTCTTTGCAAAGCCAAAAATGTCCCTTTGAAAATATCCCTTTTTCTTTGCAAAGCCAAAAATGTCCCTTTGAAAATATGTAGATTTCAAACATATATAAAAACATAAGTTTACTTCACAATTTAAGATTTCTTTAAGCCTAGTGGACTAAAGAGAACTCAAAACTTGTTGTAAAGGATGGGACTTGTTATTGATGTACATGGAGGAACCTATCTATGTGACATATACTTATTACTTATAGCAAAATCAAAGATGTTTTACATTATCTTCACTCTTCTATTCAATTCTTGAATCATGCTAGTAAAAAGAGTCTCATCCTAGTGAGATATATAATGTCCCTATTGTACTTTGGCATTAATTAAGGGTTACTTATATTTGGAATGTCTCCATTAACAAAGTTATTTTCCTTTCCACAGTCATTTAGCATAATGTTGAGGTCTAGGTTGAAAAGTGATTCAGATTTGTAGATGGATGTTGAGATTGAGAAGTCTGATAGGAAGGCAAGAGAACTATGTAGTAAAGGGGCCAACAAGATGACACCCCCCAAAAGCAAAACACACCTCACCCAATTTAGTGAAGTTTTTTTACAAAGTGCACTGTTTAAAGCCACTTAAAGCAATAATACATCTTTTGATGTACTATATATAAGCCTAATATGAATCAGACAAATGGATCATCTAAGCGTTTTATTATTATTGACTTTTAAAATATCTTTAACAAGGCATCATGGAGTGTCACTCTATTGGTCCCTCATCGTCACTCTTTTATAAACCCTTTGTTTATAACTAGATCTACTTGATACAAGTATTGTATCAAGTAGATCTAGAAATGAAGCAATAGGTGTTTAGAAATGACTACAAGATATAATTGGACAAAGGGTTATGAAAGTAAAACATTAATATAATAGTCCAACAAGTATAGTTAGCCATACTTTAAGTAAGTGAAGAGGCATAAGGACATGCCATACCATATTCACTATTCTTTCAAGACTCTCATAAACTTGAGTAAGAGTTGGGTATATCACCATATTGTTACGAAAGAGGAGCAAGTAGTTGAGATCAACAATAGCTTATATTGATAAGGATGCTACCCCACCCAAGCCATTTATGAGATTCTAAAGAGTCTAATAAGTAAAAGCAATCATGCTAATAGTAAGTAAGGAGGCAAAACTACATGCCATGCCATCTTCACTTTACTTGAAAGTCTTTGACAAAGTGTAGTAAGGGCTAGGTGTGGAACGACCTTAAGTCTAACCTAAGAGGTGGAAGATCTCACTAGCCTAGAATGAATAGTTAGACCTATTTTCAAGTTTCAATAAGTGTTTGTTTCAACACCTATAGTTTTTAGCAGAAGTCTTGCCTTCAAAAGACTTAGGATTCATGATTGAGAGAGATATGAAAACACACACACACACACACACACACACATTTATCATGCCATAGTATTAGGATATCAGAAAGTACATGAATACTCACACACATGGGAGAGAAAACAGGAGACCGATCTAAAGTAGAGTGAGGTATTGTCAAGAAGAGAGCATCAAAGTTGGCTTCTCACTTTTTTGTATATAGAAAGTAGGACTCTAAAGTTGTGAGCTCAACTTAAGCTAAGGGTTGAGAGTTAATCATAAGTTAAGGGTTAGGAACTCTTAAGGGCTAGAGTATTGTAAAAGCCTGTTTCTTCCTTTAGATACACTTTTAAAGTTTCTCAAGAATAGAGACGGAGAGAGAGAGAGAGAGGGAGAGAGATCTATCATCTTATGTGATTAGAATATTGCAAACAACGTACGCAGCGCAGCGCAGTGTATGCACAGTGCACACGAGAGAGAGAGAGAGAGAGAGAGATGAAAGACATGCGCAAGGCGCACGGCCCACGAGGCAAGCGAGACCCATGTGGTCTCGCGACTGCAAGAAGAGCGTGTGCTCTGCGGGCGCATGCCTGCCCACCATTCATTTTCATGTTTTTTCTTCTCTCGCCACATATATGATATCACATCGTTTTCACCGTGTTTTCGAAATGATCGGATGGCCATCTGGGCTCTCCAGTACCTCCTCACACGGATGTTCTTTCCTTACTAACACGCTTCAAATCGGAAGGTGCTTGAGTGGCTGAGTCGCACTGAGGCAGGCGACACTGCGGACTCCGGAGAAAAGAGAAAAAGGGACCCTGCACGTTGTGTCAGATGCCCGTCTCTGTCCTAATTGGATCTTTTTCTCTCAAGTCTCGATGATCGCCCTGGGTCGTACGATCTTGTCAATGATTAAAGAGCCGGGTTTGCATTAATTGGGCAATATACTTGCTCTCTTTCTTGAGCAACTGAGTCGGGGAGACAAACAAAGTGTGTTGCTATTTAGCTATTATCTTGCCATTCCATACGTAGTCTGCGCACACAGAGAGAGAGAGAGAGAGAGAGAGAGAGAGAGAGAGTGATGATATAGTTGGGAGCTGAAGGCCTGTCGACCCATTGCGAGATTCACGCTCACGAGTCACAGACACAGAAACAGAGACGCGCAACACAGACAGACAGACAGACAGACAGATAGACAGAGATCGCCCTCTCGTCACCCTGCCTCATGGGGAACGACTCTGATGCTGGCGGGAATGGCCGTGGCCAGCAGGCCCATGTTGCAGTTTCCTTCTTGGGAAAGGAAGCGTTTGTGACCCTGAAGAGCCCCAAGGGTCGAGGCTTGTGGCCCGCCTTGCTCTCAAGCATGGAGACTCATAACTTCAATGTTGTGGAGGCCAATCTCACCACCACTGCCCACGACACACACGTCCATACTATCCATGCCTATGTATGTATGTCTTGCAGTTATCATCTCCTTGTCCCTCATGCTCATACAATCTATATTCGCTAGCATTGCCCATCACATCTACCATGGTTAATCATTCTTAATCAATTTACCATCTAATTATTGCAGATTACGGAGAAAGCTTGCCTTGGAAGTGAAGAATTGAAGAGTCTTCTTGAGGAGCTTGTTTCCAAAAAGCTCAATGGCAGACCTCATTAAATCACATTGGTAGCTAAAAATCTTGAGCTTGTCTATCTAGAATCATGCCTTGTATTTTTTTATCCCCAAACCATACCTTATAGTAAAGCACAAGCTCCTCTTTGAACAAGATGGTGTAGTGGGTTCTCATGGAAAGAGACTTGCTCTCCCTTGGAAAATGAAAGCTTGATCAAGAGACTACCTACATTGAATGGCACCACTTGTTTGAGTTTTATATCCACATATTCCTTGTACCAAACACCTTGCATCCTTGTAGAAAGTTTGGCATGCCATATTAGTTAAAAAGTACATGTAATCACCATGTCTGCACATGGAAAAAAAATTCCAAGCAATAACAAATTTGTAAGAGGGATCAAATCCCAATATATTTGCAAAGCTATTGTGGAAGGCTCAAGGGGTAGGTGTTTCACACACTTGTTAATATGCAAGAGTATATCCCATGTTCTGTGGAGACAATCATTATTTGTGTTCTTTTCATTCATATTTCTTTTTGTAATCATGGAAGCTTGTAATTGTATGACCCATATTGTCATGAGGCCAAGCGAAATAAGCCTCACATTAATGAAATTTTTGTTCTTCATATGAACTGAAAAACATTATCATGGACATTCATAAAGATGGTGTGCTTAAAGATACTCATATTGTCATGAAGCCAAGAGCAATAAGCCTCACATTAATGAAATTTTCGTTCTTCATATGAACCAAAAAACATTACAATGGCCATTCATAAAGATGGTGTGCTTAAAGAAACTTAGTATTCTCTATATCATTACATAGGACACATTGTGTCATATGTTATCTATTCAATCATGTGCAAATCATGTAGTATCAATCATGTGCAAAATAATATATAGCTTTTACAACTTTTGTTCCTTGGTTCTTCATCCTTATTGTGTTAGTATAAATCCCTCTTCCTTTTGGTTCAAATGCATATATGTTGATAAGAGAACAAATTCTACTAGATTCCATTGAGAGTGTATGGATTAATTTCATGTTTGGGTATCTAGTTAGATAGCATAGTAGCATAACTCCTTGATCTCCTTGAGTGTGTGCCTTAAGTTAGTCCTTATGTATGCAACAAGAAGTCAAACAAGGCACACCCTTTCATGTGTAGATGACAAACAAGACTTTGGTACACATTAATTCTCGCAACATTTCAAGCACGTAGTATTCTCTCACATATACAAAGATACATATTAAGCAAGGAATCAAACAAGGCACACCCTTTCACGTGTACATGACAAATAAGACTTTTGTACACATTAATTCTCACAACATTTCAAGCACATAGTGTTCTCTCACATATACAAAGATACATAGGCTCGTTCCAAATATTCTTCATGTCATGCTAAACATCCTACAGAAACCTATTCTTAGGTCATTACCAAGATAGTTATGAATCTTTTTGATACTAGTTCATCTTAGGAGAAACATGTGAAATACATTTTAATATTATATTCCATAACAATTTTTCTACTTTCATATAATTAATTAATATCACACTTTTTAGACTCAATGTTTTCAAAGAAATTTATGAAAATGAGTTAACTTTTTAAGTTGTATTAGACTGGTAATCTTGAATATTATCCTAATTTTGATATATAAACTTTAAAAAACTATAAGAGAGGCATATGAATTATATATATATCATATGAAACTTGCTATTCACTATGAGGGTCCACATACATATGACATTGAGATTTGACAATGGGCGCTAAATCTATACTAATTGGAGTAAAAGAACAATGAAATTACTCTTCTTCTTTTTCCTCATGTTGCACCATTTGTGTTGTATTGGCTTCTATTTGTTCACTTCATGAATTAGATGGTGCATCCTCTTCTCTACTATCAACGATTATAGCATTTTTTTCATCTAAATACATGCCTTGCTTTTCCAAGTTTTTAGGTATTCTTCTAGTATATCTATTTTCCCTACATTCATTGATCAACATCATCATCATCATCTTTCTTCAAGCTAGGAGTGCTTTCTCTTTTAGAGTTGCAATGATTCTCTCTAAGGTGCCCAATCGTTATGAGGGAAAACTCATAAACTAATATATCCACCTCATCAAGTTTAAATATGCCTACACATTCACTTAACCTTGCTTGCTTTCTTTTGGTTTGGCATTTCTTGTAGAGTTTATGGCTAGACTTTTAAGTGCATCCTGATGTTTTTTAAAATACCAATATACATTTTTAGAGGAAATCCTAGATGGAAACTCATCCTTCCTAACTTCCAAAACTTTGCTATCCAAAATGGATGAACAATCTCATCATCGTTGGCCATTCTCACTACAAGTGAACCCAACTTAATGTCGTTAATGTCACCATGCCATATTTATTATAGCTTCTCAAATTTTTCTATAGATCTTTTACTACCAAAATACATTTGTTACTCTTTAGGATGTAAGAAACTATATATCGCTTAGACACTTATGCATCCCTTCTTGCAATGGGATTCATAGAGTTATGAAAAATTTTATGAAGTTAAGTTGAGTTTTATTTATTCAACTTTTTGGATTTCCTTTATCTATTCATTGCATAATCATCACTTGCTATGTATGTGCCCACTTGTGACACACTCATCGTATTATGCTTGGTAGATAGATGGCAAGAAGCTAATGTATTTTTTGTTTTTGTGGGCATATTATTAGGTGGAGTTAGGAGAATTAATACTTTTGACTAGAGAATAGAGTGCATCATAGCACACAAGTTCTACTTATTAGAAACTTCATTAGAACACGATTATTATATTTTTGTAGGCACTTCTTAGTCTAAATGTAACATGTCCACTTATATCTTCAGGACACGTCTTAGCAGTCCATCGGAAAGGGTGTCTAGAAAGCTTCACCCGGCACTCCCATGGAATGTTATGGGGTTTGCGATCTAGGGCTTTCCGTGACTGCCACGTAGCGGAAGTATTCTGGCCGTTCCCACTTAGGATCGACCCGAATTAGGGTTTTCCTGATTGGTCATTTCCTAACCGCAACTAGCGTCAGACCCAAGTGAACTACTTTACGTAGAAACGCCGGGTTCGAAGCGGATTCACGCTGCACTTGGTTCAAGGAGAATGGGAAACAAGAGGGAGGCAAAGCTCAACCTCTCTACCATAAGGCATAGTCCCATTCCGTTCCCCTAAAACAATGTAAATCGGGTTTAATTATAACTCTAGGTCAACGCTTTTGTTGTTCGTGTTCTTTGACGATCTTCTTGCTGTCCATCATGATTTGAGAAAAGTTCCCGGCCAACCGAGACCACCCATCTGTAGGATGGACCTATGGCCCATCCTCCGCACTTTCCTCAGGTTGTTTTAGTTATTTAATTACCTAACACATTAGTTGGACATGTAACAACCAGCTTCTTTAATTAACCCATTAGGCACTGGTTCCTTCACGTAATCTTATCACTTGACATAGAAAAATAATATCAGACAAGTTCCTTATTAACAGGTTATCATATTTATCTTTGAAATACAAAGAGTCTAGCCCATAGGTTTATCCACAATCCGCACGAAGGCTATCCAGTAATCCACAGGGATCACTATTCCAAGTTTCCGCCCGTAGACTAGTATGCCGGCCTCGAGATCCAATCCTGAGTCATGTTAGCCTCTTGTGCAGGGCCCAGAAGGCGAGGGATTTACGGCCAGAGCCCCCCCTGGCACCCAAGCGTCCTCCTGCTCCAAGTAGCGCTCAACGGAGAGACCTCTCACACGGCGCATTCGGTCCACTTTTCCGGCGCGGTCAACAACCCCCTTGGTTAGGGTCAGGCCGGCAGTCGGGTGTAATTGAAGCTGCCTCTCTCTTCAGGACTTCAACCTAAAGTATAGATATCCATTTATCTTTTAATTCATTGATCAAACAAAGCCAAACAGTGCTCTAAAATCTGTAGCAAGCACAAACATTTCCATTGATCGTTTTTGTTGGCAAACTACTAAGGAATGAATCCTTCCTTTCGAATGCATCCAGCACTTGATCCGGGATGACTTGCAACTTGGCAAGATTCCCTATATTCTATGTCTGGGCGTACACTGTTAACCCAACTTGGTCAAACCTTACGTTCATTGGTTACTTCAGTTTATCGGCTAGTCTTTAGTTTCCAATTAATCTTCCTTACTCAAGAAGGATACTAAAGTATTCATCCTCTTGCAAGATAACTTGCGTAAGGATCCGCCAACCTCATTGCGAGAATTTGGGCATTCTCTTGTGATCAAATCACAAGATCATATGACTCCGCACTTGCTGCGCGAGTGTCGCATCGAACTATGAGACAATGGAGTCACGAAACAATCTGTTTCAGGTTACTAGGCTGACGTCGTTAGACCTAGGGTTTCCAAGTTTCATCCTATAAGATTCTTAGGGACAAACCCTAGCTTACTTTCCAATTACATTTTCACTGTCCCTACATTCAGTGAATGTGGGCAAGTATTTAAGGTATAGGCGTTTCTTGGAACTTAACTTATTCCGAACGAGTACTCCGTGGCTTAGGTGTTTTAGGTTTATGCCAATTTGGTTAACACTTAGAGGATAATTTCGAGATTACTTCCACATGATTCGTTGACTATGCGTAAATTGATTTTTTAAACCCTAACTTATCGGTTTGAGGTCAGGCATAGGTTAGGTTAATTTCAACTAATCTTTCGTTTTCTTTGCGAACAAAATTCATGCTAAATAAGCAACCTTTTTCTTGCTAATTTGTGCAGTTGACAACTATAATTTCATAGAGTTTATGCATCGTAAGAATCGTTTCATGCTTTGCACTTTCCATGATGATTCATTGCGATATGGGTTAATAGTGTGAGATGCAATTTATACTTCTAGGCTTAATCGAAGTATACTATTTTAATGGATAATAATCTAGTCTTATAATTCATTTCAATGCATAAGCTATTTGCTAGAAATGCGTTTATACTTTCTTAATTTGCATGTTTCAAAAAGTATTGATAACTACGTTCCTTCGTCGTGAACAACTAGGAAAAAAATATATCCTATTTCTAATAATTAACCTTGCATGTTTGAATTACAACAATATCAAATAAAAATTAAGAAGGAAAACATGGGCTTGGGGTGAGATATCCACGTGGATGCCGAGAGATGATCCTCCTGCAGTTGCACCTTGGACTTTCTTAGGAGGCATTTCCACCGTGGAAGCAGCTTAACAACTTCTTTTTTATATTCCACCGTGGCTGTCTTTTGCAATAACTTGCACCATTCGTCGAACACAATTTTAGAAGGCTTCCTCCTTGGAGTGGGAGTTCAAAAGGGGGTGTTTCAGAATCTTTCATGACTAAGACCTATTAAGCCATGGGAAAGGCTTAATGGCCTTTGTAAGAACTCACATGAATGGGGAATAATGAGGTGTGGAATCCTTTACGAGGGTTTTTTTTGAGTGGGAAAGGGAGGTGTTAAAACCTTCAACACTCTTCTTCTCTTTTTCGAGTGGGAAAAAAACAAAGTCCCAAGGGTATTTTGCATACGGGGAAGAAAGGGCTAAGGATAATTTTTCTTGGGGAAAATGGCCTTATAGAATCTTAAGGGAGTAACTTCCAAGGGGAAAAAGTAGCCTTTAAAGGCTATACCTTTTGGAATGCGGGAAAAGGCCTAAGGGCCCTTTAAAGACAACTCGGAGGGGGTAATCCTAAAATCCCTTAAGAAGGGGCTAATTGGTTTAAACACAGGGGGGGAAGGAAAGGGTTTCAAAGCCCATAAGAAAGGGGCTTAAGGAGATTCTAAAACCCGAGGGGGGGGGGGGGGTGGTGGTTCCAAAAGGCATAAGAAGGGGGCCTTGGGAGATTTTAGGACACGGGGGTGAAAGGGGGGCTTAAGGGTTAAACATAGGGGGGGGTGTGTGAGGGGGGGTTTTAACACCAGGGGAAAGGGGGGTAAGAAGGCCCCCCCCCTTTGGAATCTTCCAAGCTTCTAGAAGCTTGCTGGGGGGGTATTTAAGACCGTCAGTCAACGGCGCAATGGAGGCAGCTCCTCCCTCCTTTGACGGCGTCGCGTCCCTCTTCCCAGGCGGCCAGTGCAGCCCCTCCTCCCTTCTCTCACATGTGCACTCAGAGAACCCTCACTTCTCACGGCAGCGGCACTGCACGGCGTTATGGCGGCAGCGTTGTCCTTTCGATCTCTGCCCTTCCATCCCCCCTTTCAGCTTGCGGCCCCCCCCTCAGTTATATAGGGGAGGGGATAAGATCCTCCCCCCTCATACGTGTTGACGGGCATGCATCTCCTATTAGCATTCATAGAGAAAGAGATATGGACAAAAGGCACAGACTGAAAGGGTAGCAGACATGCTCCCGTTAGTTCATTCCATTCCATCAACACCATCTATAAAGTAAACTGTATGTACCACACACATTCAAAGATCAACTGACCTAGATCTAATCATGGTTAAGTCAGTGTGACTTAACCTTATTCACTAAGGTAAACAAAATGAGCTTGAGTCTCAACACTCCCCCTCAAGCTCAAGTAGGATACTTGACTCCAAGTAACTCTCTGAAATGCACAAACTTATCTTTACCTAATGACTTGGTAAAGATATCTGCAACTTGGTCTTCTGTCCTCACATGGACCAAATCAATGTCACTTGCAATCACTTTTTCCCTGATGAAGTGATAGTGTACCTCAATGTGCTTAGTCCTAGCATGATAGACAGGATTACTAGCTAGGAGTACACTACTCATGTTGTCACAATAGAGTGTGACAGGCCTGACTTCCTGCATGCCCAAATCATCAAGAAGCTTCATGAGCCATGCTGCCTCACATGCAGCTAGTGCAGCACCTCTATACTCTGCCTCAGTACTAGAGAGTGCAACTGTAGGTTGCTTCTTACTGCTCCAGCTGACCATACTACTACCAAGGGAAAATGCATACCCACTAGTAGATCTCCTGTCATAGATACTTCCTGCCCAGTCAGCATCTGTATATCCTGTAAGCTCCAAAGGCTTATCGTGCTCATAGAATAGACCATAATCTGATGTAGCCTTTACATATCTCAAGATCCTCCTCACTGCATCCAAGTGTGGCTTCATAGGCTTCTGCATGAACTGACTAATCAGTCCAATTGAATAGCTAAGATCCGGTCTAGTAATGGTAAGGTAAATCAGGCTACCCACCATTTGTCTATACATAGTGACATTCTCAATCTCATGTCCAACATTTGCAAGTAGCTTAACATTTTGTTCCAATGGAGTGCTCAATGCTTTGCAATCCAACATACCATACTTGGTTAATATATCCTGTGCATACTGCTTCTGCAACAACCAAGTACCATGAGATGTAGAGATAACCTCAATCCCAAGGAAATACTTTAGATCTCCCAAATCTTTGACCTGAAATTCAGCATGTAACATTTCCTTGATCTCTTCAATTTCTGTGACATCATCACCTGTAATGATTAAGTCATCCACATAGATGACTAATACTACATAACCAGCTCTTGTCTTCTTTGTGAATAAGCTATGATCAGCCTTGCCCATAGTAAAGCCAAGTTTTTGTAAGCATGCACTTATCTTAGCATTCCAAGCTCTAGGTGCTTGCTTCAGCCCATATAATGCTTTCTTCAATCTACACACATATGTAGGAAAATCTGGATGTGTATAGCCCTCGAGCTGATCCATGTATACTTCCTCAACCAAATCACCATTGAGAAAAGCATTCTTCACATCCATCTGATACATACTCCATCCTTTAGATGCTGCCAAATCAATCACTGTCCTCACGGTTGCCATTTTAGCAACAGGATTGAATGTTTCCTCATAATCAAGACCATATTGTTGTGCATACCCTTTTGCCACAAGTCTTGCCTTGTACCTTTCCAATGTGCCATCTGATTTGCATTTCACTTTGTATACCCATTTGCAACCAATAGCCATTTTTCCTTCAGGCAATTCAACCAAATCCCAAGTGTCATTTTCAGCCAATGCTGAATATTCCTCATCCATTGCCTTACACCAATGATCATCCAAAGTAGCTTCAGAAAACTTTGTGGGTTCCTTGAAGCTAGTGACTTTTGCCATATATGCATAGTGTCTCACTGTGTAACCACTGTATGTAAGCCTATCCATAGGCTTCCTAACTCTTTCTGATCTCCTTAACTGAGGTGCAGTATGAGACTCTCCTCTCTCATGAGGTGGTATATATCTATGTCTCACACCAGGAGTCACAACTGATGGAATACCAAACTCACTATCCAAGCTGTCAGTACCAGGTGAATCATAACCACAGGTGAGTGGCCCAGTAACATCATCAAGTTTTCCTTTGCCTTTATCCACATCTCTCCCCCTCACTGACATACCCGTGTCAGTGGACAAAGATGCTGAAGTCCTCAATCTACCTGTCCAAGGACTAACTGACGTAGTAGCATCTTTAGAAGGCCCAGAAATTGCTGCACTTTCATTTGTACCTACATGTACATAAGGCTCGTGATAGCCATTTTCATCATTCATCACAGTGATCTTCTTCTCATGCCATGATTTTAGCTCATCAAATACCACATCTCTTGAGATCAATGTCTCATGAGTAGAAGGATTGTAGCATTTGTACGCTTTCCTATCTTGTGCATACCCAATAAAAATGGCCTTTTCCGCCTTTGGATCGAGCTTGCTCCTCTTTTCATCTGGAACATGTACATATGCCAAGCATCCAAAAACCTTAAGATGGCTGATGTCTGGCTTTATCCCATAAAGCCTCTCATAAGGAGTCACCTCATGTATACCTGCTGTTGGTGTACGATTCATGACATATACTGCAGTCATTACAGCCTCTGCCCAATATGCATTTGGTAGGCTTTTCTCATTCAACATGGCTCTAGCCGATTCCATGATCACCCTGTTTTTCCTTTCTGCCACACCATTTTGTTGTGGTGTGTACCTGCATGTCAATTGCCTTTTAATTCCATGAGCTGCCAAGAAGTAATCAAAGTCCTTAGAAACATATTCTCCACCACTATCAGATCTCAAGCATGAGATATAGCAAGCCAATTCTTTCTCCACATGTCTCTTAAAATCCTGAAAAACATCCATGACATCACTCTTGTGCTTTAGCACACACAACCATGTGTACCTACTATAGTCATCTATGAATGACACATAGTAACGTGATCCCCCAAGAGATGCATTCTGTGAGGGTCCCCATACATCAGAATGTACAAGCTGTAATGGTCTAGTAGTAGTGCTTACATGCCTCATAAATGGAAGCCTTGATTGCTTTCCAAATTGACAAGACTGACATACATGTCCCAATTCCGCATGCTTGAACTTAGGAAGTCCAAGTACAACTTGTTTATGCTGCATGTTCTTCAACTTTTGAACATTTACATGTCCAATCCTTTTATGCCATATCTCAATGTCCCTTATTGCAGCATTTTCATGTGAGTACATAGCAGCATTCAATGCTGGAATTTTCGTATCCAATGTAAACATCCTGCCATTTCTTTTGCCTTTAGCAATGAGTTTGCATCCTTGACCATACTCTTCAATGTAGCATCCATCTCTATTGAATCTAACTTGTAGATTTTGTTCAGTCATTTGTCCCACAGAAAGCAAGTTTTTGGTTATGGAGGGTACATGCAATACATCATAAAGACTCTTTCTCCTGTCACCATGCATCATCAAGGGAACAGTACCTGCATGCATAATGTCATGTTGCGTATCATCTCCTGTGCAAACATATCCATGAGCACCTTCTACCAATGTGTCAAACCACTCTCCATGAGGAGTCATGTGGTTAGATGCCCCTGAGTCTATATACCATACATCATCGGCTTTGTCGTGTACAGGCAACCCTTTCTTCACATGTTGCATTGCAAACAACCTGTCATCCTCCTGCATACCACTAGAAGAAGCATAATTACCATGTTGCTTCCCTCTTCCTCTCTGATCATTCTACTTTTTGTAGCAATCTTTAGCTACATGCCCGTATTTGCCACAATAATGGCAATCCTTATTTGCATTTGATTGATGTCCATAACTCATTTGATGCTGCTGCCAAGTGCCTCTTCCTCTAGGTGAATAACCTCCTCTTCCACGAGCATTTGAGGCACCTCTATTTGCTTGAGGCTGCCTATTTTGCCATCCAGTAGCTTGCTGTCCACGGGCTGCATATGCATTTCCAGCACCTCTTCCTTGAAAATTTGATCTTCCTCTTCCACCTCTACCCCTTTGATTTGAGTAGAAGACATTGTCCCTACTGTTTTTAGATCCACTGGAACTTGTATTAAGTCCAAGTTTCACTTCTTCATGCAAAAGAAGTGCTACAAGTTCATCAAAGTCAGGCTGCTCCTGACGCACTGAAATGGAAGTATCAAACTGCTTATATTCCTGTCCAAGTCCATGGAGGGTAGTAGCTACCAAATCATCATCCTCAACTTCAGCTCCAATTGATCCTAGTTGTTCTACAATGGATTTGATCTCACTGACATAGTCCTCAATAGACCTTCCATTCCTGGATATGTGGCTGAACTTTTGCTTCAGTTGTGTCTTTCTTGCATGAGTAACATGCCCATAATTCTTCATCAATAAGTCCCAAGCAGCTTTTGGGGAAGTACAATTTGCAATTTGCATAGCCTTTGTGTCTGACACACATAGTGACAACCAATGCAAGACCTTGCTGGCCTTTTCCAACCAAGTCCTGTGTGCCTTCAACTGATCTTGTGTTGGAGGTCTATCTTCCGGTAGCTTAGGCTCATCTTCAAGACCTGTGACTAGGTCCCAATAGCCTCTTCCAATTAAAAAATTAGACATCCTGAATTTCCATAGAACGAAATTGTTATAGTCCAACTTCTCACCAACTATCTGAGTGATAGTATCCTTCTCTCCTGTGTTTGCCATTTTAAAGCCTTAAGTTTTGCAAAACCAGTTAATTTTCCAAAAATGCCAGCAGGCAATACGCTTCCATGATCTGTAGTACAACCAGTTTTTTTATTGTAAAACTGCAACAATAACCACTATTGCATTTTCAGATAGTACATGTCTTTTATTCCCATTTAACTGCAATTACAATGCATCAACACCTTTGCATTCCAATGTGATATGATTACTGCAATTCTTGGCAAGGAGGCTATTGTATGTTTGTTCAGCCCATATCTGCAAGATTTTAAAATGTTGTGGACCACGATGAGGAAAATGCCTTGAAAGAGCACATGTTCATTACAAATATTCTTTTGTCAAGGTCACAATGACGTGATAATATACATGCTACAACACTCAATTTAGTGCAACCAAGGCTCCATGTCCATCTTTGTAGATGCACCTCACCAAACCCAAGAGTCAGTCCCCAAACAATGTCCAACTTTGCATGCTCAACTTAGCTTTTCTCAGTTGGCTGCTTCAGTGCAGGGAAACTGATATTCCAATCATAGGCCACAAGTTTGTATTCTGGCCAGTGGCTGCAGGAACCTTTTCGATGGTATAGGTCTCTGCACTGATACTTTTCTTTCTTCTCATCAAGAGAGCATAGTTTACGTTTTGGTGACTTCAGAATTACATTGATTCAGAAATCTTGCTATGAATGGATCTGCTATACACAATACATCCCAATCAACCACTGACATTCCATGACTCAATCTTCCAATAGCAACGAATGCAAGTAAAAGATAATATCACCTCCTGTTGGGAATGTAATGCGACCCCAAGCAGGACTATTGCTAGAGGCCTTCCGATCAACCTTTGCAACTCCTTCAACGAAGACCTTCTGGTCTTCAACACAAGGCCAGAACAACATTCAAACGTTGTTGCTTATGCACTGGATACCAATCTGTGTATGACAAGGTATGAAATACAATGGATAAGTAAGGCATCAATAGCACAACGGGCTGGCACGATAGGTCATCCAGGACTCTGCTATCATCTCTACTCATCAGCAGTATACGATGACGTTTTTATTGATTTCAGTCTGTCGTGCTCCACTTGAGGGTATCGTGCTGCTCCTGCACCATGAAATGAATGGCCTTTTGACTTTTCAGCATCATGAAGACAGTGAACTCTGATCCCACGCCATCTTTAACAGCATTGGAAACTTGCTATGGTGGCATTTCACACAATTTTTGCTATTTTGTCTGATTCTAACATCCGTCTCTACTGCCTGGATATAACTCCATCACTGACATTCTATAATCTTCACGTGCTCTCTGGAGAATCACTGCACTGATTTTGGCATATCAGAATAAACGCTTTCTTGAAGGTGCTCTCCTCTGAAGGTCATAGCCATGACCACCAACTTGGCTCTGCATCCCTACTACCTGGCGAGCTCTGATACCATATTAGCATTCATAGAGAAAGAGATATGGACAAAAGGCACAGACTGAAAGGGTAGCAGACATGCTCCCGTTAGTTCATTCCATTCCATCAACACCATCTATAAAGTAAACTGTATGTACCACACACATTCAAAGATCAACTGACCTAGATCTAATCATGGTTAAGTCAGTGTGACTTAACCTTATTCACTAAGGTAAACAAAATGAGCTTGAGTCTCAACATCTCCCACACCTGCGAGCTCCCACCGAGGAGCTTCCACTTCGTTGCTATTCCCCTCCCCTTCCAGCACAATAGTCGGCTGGGAGGAGAATAAAAAAAATTTGTATTATCCTTAGAAAAATGTTTACGCGAATGCTACATTCTCTCCTCCTTAGAGGAACCGAGATGTCCTCATCTCGAGATAAACTGGTGATATTGATGGTTGAGGGTGCCTTCATCTACCCAAGTGGCATCCTCTTCGGGATAATCTTTACACTGGACGAGGCATTCTCTCAGGGTTCTGGATCTTAATTGTCTCTCCCTAACATCTAAGATCCTGTCAGGCCTTAGTTCATGGACTCCTTGACTAGGCATTACAATTTGTTGGTCATCAAGTACATGGTTAGGATTAGGTACATATTTCTTCAATAGGCTGATATGGAATACATTGTCAACCTTTAGGTTCTCAAGGAGTTGCAATCTATAAGCATTAGGTCCTAAGAATTTGAGGATCTTATACGGCCCACAATACCTTGGACTCAGCTTCTTGCAATCTCCTAAGGATAGGGAACTCTTCTTAGGGTGTATGCGAATGAAGACCATGTCACCTTCTTCGAAGATTCTATCTTGACGCTTCAAGTCCGAGTATGTCTTCTGTCTATCCTTGGCAGCTTGGATGTCTTGTCTTATTGACTTTATTTGGTCATCCATCTCTTCCAACATCTACCTTGAAGCTTGAACCCTTAAGGTTGGATCTGAGAAGTTTAGGGGACTTCGACAGTCATGACCATACAATGCTTGGAAAGGGGTAATCTGAATGCTTTGTTGGTAAGAAGCATTGTAGGCAAATTCAACCAAAGGCAAGTATTGAATCCACCTCTTCGGCTCTCGACAGCAGTATGCCCTAAGCATATGCTCGATGACTTAATTTACTTGCTCTGTTTAGCCATCCGTTTCGGGATGGTAAGCGGTGCTAAAGCAGAGTTGAGTCCCAATAGCTTCAAAGATAGCTCTCCAGAAGTATGATGTGAAGAGAGAATCACGATCACTAATGATTCTTCTAGGTAACCCATGTATCTTGAATATCTCCTTGATAAACAATCTTGCAATGTCTGAGGCTTTATAGTTTGTCTTTACTGGAATAAGGTGTGCAACCTTAGTAAGCATGTCAACCACAACCATGATGGAGTTGTATCCTCCCTGGACTTGGGGTAGGCCTATAACAAAATCCATGCTGATGAATTCCCATTTCATTTGGGGAATGTCAAGCGGTTGTAGAACCCTTGGCATCTTGACATGTTCGGCTTTGATACGTTGACAAGACAAACACTCGTTGACATATTTGAGAACGTCACCTTTGAGCCTCTCCCAATGGTAGCTCTTCCTAACTGCATTAAGAGTTTTGGCATAGCTAGGATGTCTTGAAAAAGGGGAATCACGAGCTTCCCATAATATCTTCTGCTTAAGTGACTGACTTGCTGGTATACACAGCCTTGTTCTATAGTAGGCAAGTCCACTATTGATAGAAAATTCATGATACTTAGTCTGCACTTTTGATTCTGATCCAACTTGTTGAGTTTAATCAAGTAGACAGGTAATCCTTTTCTGGCTCCTTTTATGATCCGAGATACTTTGGCCAATTGGATTCTTGGCACTCCAGCCTCACCTTGAGTTGTGACTAATTCCCTTTCAGAGTTTCGAAAGGAAACTTGACCCTTTTCACAATGAATGTGGGCATCGTTAGGGTTAAGCCAATCCATTCTGAGTAGACACTCATGGATACCTAAATTCATGACTCTGAATTTGACCAAAGCCTTCTTTCCTCCTAGAAAGAATTCCACCTTAGCAGTTTGCCTAGTACAAGTAACCTCACGACCATTTGCCAATTCCACAAGCAAGGTAGGTGCTTCTACTGAGGCTATTCCTAATCTTTTTGCACAAGTTGGTGAGATAAAGGAATGTGTACTTCCACAATCAATCAAGGTCTTGAAACTTTTACCTTGATAGTCCGACGGTGTCTGAATCACTAAGAACTGGCAATTCGGCCCTTTCTTGTGTAGAGCGGCATGGACTGTCGCTCTTTCAAACTTTGCCTCCATGGCCGGATCTTCTTCTTCTTCTTCTTCTTCTTCGCATGTTTGCCTATTGGAAACACAGGCGGTTCTTCCTCTTCCTCGGGTAGCGGCTCCTTGACCACAGCCCATTCCTTGGAAAGGTGCTTGGCAATGTCCTCCACCAAGCTTGGGACATTGCCTCTTGAAGTGACCGGGGTCGTTGCAGTGGAAACAACGGAGGTTTCGGCCATTGCTTTGAGTAGGAACAAAGTTGTTGACATTGTTAGTTCTTGCTTTCTTTCTTTGTCCCTGATTATGACCTTGAACTCTCTTTATCTGAGGTCTGAATGCTCCTCTGTTCGGGTCATTATAAGACCAAGTTTTGTTACCCCTTGGTCTAGATTGCACCTCCTGAATTATAGGCGCCACTCGAATGAGTGCGTCCTGAAGATCTGATGGATGCATAGATTCGAGACGGGTATTGACTCGTGGATTTAAACCAACACAAAATTTGGACACCTGCTGTGTCATGTCCATCTGTGGTGCATACTTAAGAACTGAGACAAATTTAGAATAGTATGCATCAAGCGTGAGCCCCAGCTATTTTAGCTCGTAGAAATCATTCATTTTCTGCGTGTGATAAGCAAGTGGTAAATATCTTCCTTGCACGGCTTTCTTCAGCTTCTCCCAGGTAATGGATCCCTCTGCGATTCCTTGATCCCTGCATCATTGCTTTCACCAAAGCCTGGCTTCTCCGGTGAGCTTTAACTTGGCGAGCATAGCCTCATTGGCAGGTGCAGTACCGGCTGCTTTGAAGTAACCCTCCATGGATTCAATCCAAATTTCAGCGTTTTGCTTGGACGGACCTCCTCTCCCGTCAAACTCAGGTGGCTTAATCTGCTTGAGAAGGAACTTCTTCTCCTGGATTACAGCCATACTTGATGTAGGAGGCGAATTAGGAACCTATACCTGGGGTTGTGCCTAGATAAAGGTTTCTTAACGTTACTATACGATAATCGTTATTGATTTATATTACATCTTTAATTCTGCTATCACGTAAGCAATGTAGCTACTTAACTTTTTATCAATTCTCATGCACAATTAGACATTGATAAAAGGAGGTCTTATTCGTATTTATATGGGCATAGCCCTTTCGGAATACAACATTTCTTGAGATGATAAGCCAACTGTTACATTTAGTTTGGGAAGAACAACGTTGTATTACATTTATCTACAAGAACTGTATAATAGTATGGTTTCGGGTCATGGATTTTCGAGAATCGGTAAATCATTGGAAGTTCAGGATATCCTTTCCGTTAGAATCCATTCTTCTCATGGCGGCCCAACACTTTAATTCTGTCCGGCGGGGATTACACGGGTTACGTCCTCGTATACATATGAGTTCATCTTAACCCTCTGACCTCGAATATGTAAAGTTGAGTTTATGTGAGCTTCCACAAAAATGAACAGCTTCACGACTTTCAGGTCTTCCAACCACTTGATCCTTGTTAAGTTGGTTTGTAGGTAAGCAAACCGGTAGGCGGCTATATAGTAGATTCCTGAGGCACCCGTCCATCTTCATTCCATGTACAAGGGTGATGGATTATAGATTTGCTCTAGGATGTTCATCATCTCAACCCTTTGTCGATAATGCGGAGAATGCATTGCAGTCATAAACATGACTCAAAATACCAAGAACTTGTTCCACGCTTCGTAATTCTGCAAGACAACATTGAAGGTAAGGAAATGTTTGGAACATCAACATTTGCTTTACTTCTTCTTATTAAGATTTCATAAAACAATTCTGTTGTTGGTTGGGCTCTGATACCAACTGTAACGTGTCCACTTGTATCTTCAGGACACGTCTTAGCAGTCCATCGAAAAGGATGTCTAGAAAGCTCTGCCCAGCACTCCCATGGAATGTTACGAGGTTTGCGATCTAGGGATTTTTGCGTCTGCCACGTAGTGGAAGTATTCCGGCCGTTCCCACTTAGAATCGACCTGAATTAGGGTTTTCCTGATTGGTCATTTCCTAACAGCAACTAGCATCAGACCCAAGCGAACTACTTTACACAGAAACGCCGGGTCCGAAGCAAATTCACGCTGCACTTGGTTCAAGCAGAATGGGAAACGAGAGGGAGGCAAAGCTCAACCTCTCTGCCATAAGGCATAGTCCCATTCCATTCCCCTAAAACAGCGTAAATCGGGTTTAATCATAACTCTAGGTCAACGCTTTTGTCGTTTGTGTTCTTTGACGATCTTCTTGCTGTCCATCATGATTTGAGAAAAGTTCCCGGCCAACCGGGACCACCCATCCGTAGGACGGACCTATGGCCCATCCTTTGCACTTTCCTTGGATTGTTTTAGTTATTTAGTTACCTAACACATTAGTTGGACATGTAACAACCAGCTTCTTTAATTAACCCATTAGGCACTGGTTCCTTCACGTAATCTTATCACTTGACATAGAAAAACAATATCAGACAAGTTCCTTATTAATAGGTTATCATATTTATCTTTGAAATACAAAGAGTCCAGCCTATAGGCTTATCCACAATCCGCACGAAGGCTATCCAGCAATCCACAGGGATCACTATTCCAAGTTTCCACCCGTAGACTAGTATGCGGGCCTCGAGATCTAATCCCAAGTCACGTTAGCCTCTTGTGCAGGGCTCGGAAGAAGGGGGATTTACGGCCAGAGCCCCCTGGCACCCAAGCTCCTCCTGCTCCAAGTAGCGCTCAACGGAGAGACCTCTCGCGGCGGGCTCGGTCCTTTTTCTCGGCGCGGTCAACAACCCCCTTGGTTAGGGTCAGGCAGGCAGTCGAGGGTAACTAAACCTGCCTCTCCCTTCAGGACTTCAACTTGAAGTATAGATATCCATTTATCTTTTAATTCATTGATCAAACAAAGCCAAACAGTGCTCTAAAATCTGTAGCAAGCACAAACATTTCCATTGATCGTTTTTGTTGGCAAACTGCTAAGGAATGAATCCTTCCTTTCGAATGCATCCAGCAGTTGATCCGGGATGACTTGCAACTTGGCAAGATTCCCTATATCCTGGGTCAGGGTGTACCCTATTAACCCAACTTGGTCAAACCTTACGTTCATTGGTTACTTCAGTTTATCGGCTGGTCTTTAGTTTCCAATTAATCTTCCTTACTCAAGAAGGATACTAAAGTATTCATCCTCTTGCAAGATAACTTGCGTAAGGATCCGCCAACCTCATTGCGAGAATTTTGCCATTCTCTTCTGATCCAATCACAAGATCATATGACTCCGCACTTGCTGCGCGAGTGTCGCATCGAACTATGAGAGGATGGAGTCACGAAACAATGTATTTCAGGTTACTAGGCTGACGTCATTAGACCTAGGCTTTCCAAGTTTCATCCTGTAAGATTCTTAGGGACAAACCCTAGCTTACTTTCCAATTACATTTTCATTGTCCCTACATTCAGTGAATGCGGGCAAGTATTTAAGGTATAGGCATTTCTTGAAACTTAACTTATTCCAAACGAGTAGTTCGTGGCTTAGGTGTTTTAGGTTTATGCCAATTTGGTTAACTCTTAGAAGATAATTTCGAGATTACTTCCACATGATTCGTTGACTATGCGTAAAATGATTATTTTAACCCTAACTTATCGGTTTGAGGTCAGGCATAGGTTAGATTAATTTCAACTAATCTTTCCTTTTCTTCGCAAACAAAATTCATGCTAAATAAGCAACCTTTTTCTTGCTAATTTGTGCAGTTGAAAACGATAATTTCATAGAGTTTATGCATCGTAAGATTCGTTTCATGCTTTGCACTTTCCATGATGATTCATTGCGATATGGGTTAATAGTGCGAGATGCAGTTTATACTTCTAGGCTTTACCGAAGTATACTATTTTAATGGATAATAATCTAGTCTTATAATTCATTTCAATGCATAAGCTATTTGCTAGAAATGCGTTTATACTTTCTTAATTTGCATGTTTCAAAAAGTATTGATGACTACGTTCCTTCGTCGTGAACAACTAGGACAAAAATATATCCTATTTCTAATAATTAACCTTGCATGTTTGAATTACAACAATATCAAATAAAAATTAAGAAGGAAAACCTGGGCTTGGGGTGAGATATCCACGTGGATGTCGGGAGATGACCCTCCCGCAGTTGCACCTTGGACTTTCTTAGGAGGCATTTCTGCCGTGGAAGCAGCTTAACAACTTCTTTTTGATATTCCACCGTGGCTCTCTTTCGTAATAACTTGCAACGTCCGTCAAAAGGAGTTTTAGAAGGCTTCCTCCTTGGAGTCGGGAGTTCGAAAGGGGGTATTTCAGAATCTTTCACGACTAAGACCTATTAAGCCATGGGAAAGGCTTAATGGCCTTTGTAAGGACTCACACGAATAGGGAATAATGAGGTGTGAAATCCTTTATGAGGGTTTTTTTTTAAGTGGGAAAGGGAGGTGTTAAAACCTTCAACACTCTTCTTCTCTTTTTCGAGTGGGAAAAAAACAAAGTCCCAAGGGTATTTTGCATACGGGGAAGAAAGGGCTAAGGACAATTTTTCTTGGGGAAAATGGCCTTATAGAATCCTAAGGGTGTAACTTCCAAGGGGAAAAAGTAGCCTTTAAAGGCTATACCTTTTGGAATGCGGGAAAAGGCCTAAGGGCCCTTTAAAGACAACTCGGAGGGGGTAATCCTAAAATCCCTTAAGAAGGGGCTAATTGGTTTAAACACGGGGGGAGGGGGGGGAAGGAAAGGGTTTCAAAGCCCATAAGAAAGGGGCTTAAGGAGATTCTAAAGCCCGGGAGGGGGGGGGGGGGGGGGGGGGGAACTGTGGTTCCAAAAGGCATAAGAAGGGGGCCTTGGTAGATTTTAGGACACGGGGGTGAAAGGGGGGCTTAAGGGTTAAACATGGGGGGGGGGGGGGGTTGTGAGGGGGGGTTTTAACACCAGGGGAAAGGGGGGTAAGAAGGCCCCCCCTTTGGAAGCTTCCAAGCTTCTAGAAGCTTGCTAGGGGGTATTTAAGACCGTTAGTTGACGGCGCAATGGAGGCGGCTCCTCCCTCCTTCGACGGCGTTGCGTCCCTCTGCCCAGGCGACCAGTGCAGCCCCTCCTCCCTTCTCTCAGACGCGCATTCAGAGAACCCTCACTTCTCACGGCAGCGGCACTGTACGGCATTATGGCGGTAGCGTTGTCCTTTCGATCTCTGCCCTTCCGTCCCCCCTTTCAGCCATGCGGCCCCCCCCCCCAGTTATATAGGGGAGGGGATAAGATCCTCCCCCCTCATACGTGTCGATGGGCATGCATCTCCCACACCTGTGAGCTCCCACCGAGGAGCTTCCGCTTCGTTGCTATTCCCCTCCCCTTCCAGCACAACAGTCGACTGGGGAGGGGAATAAAAAAATTTTGTATTATCCTTAGAAAAATGTTTAGGCAAACGTTACACTAAGGCTATTATATGCATACTTGTACAAATTATTTGTTTAGTTGTAATTTTTGTGCAAGAAAGCGTAGAAACACAAAAATGTTATTTTTAAATAAAAATGCTAGAATAGACATAACCATGTCGTGCAAGAAGAGAAAATCAAGTTTTCAAAAAATGATGGCATTTCAATGTATTTTAAGCACAAAAACTAATAAAAATCCATAAATACATACATGGGGGAGGTGCTCACCCATGTATGGGAGGATATTGTACCGAATAGAGAGGAAGAGACCAGCCTATATGAATTTTGGTCAGTTGGTGATGCTACTTCTAAACCGCCCTCCACCACTTCCAAATCCACCATCTCAACCTTGTTAATAATGGATGGCTTGTATCGGATTCCATCCCTTTTCTCTTATCTCAAAATGACGTTTTTTTTTCTAAACATTAAGTTCTAAATATATAAAGCTTAAACTTCTAAACCTTAAGCTTTGGAATATAGATCTCCATTTTTAAAAAAGAGCTTTAGAGAATTTACCTAGGTGACCAATTCTTTTGTGATAAAGGAAGGGAGGGGGTATTATATTAACACCCCTACTCTACCTTTCTCAAGATAACTATGCATCAACAAATTGATCTTCTTCATTTGAGTGAATTTACCAAAGCACTTCAAGAGCATGAACGATAACAAAATCTCTTTGCACAAGATGAGGATGATCACATTGCTTGCATCCTATAAGGAAACATTAAAGCACAAAAAAATAAGGACCAAAAAATCAATCATAACTCTTTTCAATTTTCTATATTTGATGGCAAAATGGATGGAAAAAGCTATTTTGTGTTAGTTGAACCGATTCGATGACTACTTTGATGAATAAGCTTTTACAGAAAAAGATAAACTAACGAGAAAAGCATCACTTTGGTGGAATGACCTTCTTCATAGTACAAACCAACCAAAGATATGAAATGAGTTTAAGAAAAAATTACAAAATCTTTCCTTTAATCTTTGTTCCATCTTCAAGCAAGGCAAAATTAGGCAAATTTGACCTAGCAAGAAGGTGATTGGATGGCTACCTATATCAAAAGATTTCGGCAATGAATTTTGCTTTTACACATGGTCGAGGAAGTTTCTAAGAGCATGTTGTAGTGCGTATGAAGATGGTCTTCAATTCAACATCCAAGATTAGATAAATTCTCTTCAATCCCATTCTCTCTAGGATGCTACTTCCTATGCTCATAATGCAAAGAAAGAATTCCAAGCTATCATCCAAATTTGATGGATGGTGAGTGCAAAGAAAGCTATCGTTGTGTGAAGAGATGTGCTACTAGACACTTGACAAATAGGATTGCACTATTGTAGGCACGGTTGGCCAGTGCTGAGCAAGCCAGCACGGTGTGACGAGATGTGGTTCTAAGGAGTGGATGAGAAGCATCTCACCATTCTAGATGTGTTGTAGGAAATAGCCATCATGGTGTGATGAGATGTGATTTTGGGGAGCAAATGAGCAAGATCGCACCATTGCGGACACGCTACGAGGAATAGCCATCACACTAGGTGATGGGTAATACTCGAGGTTTCTAGAATAGGCATCAACAACATTGAGCTAAGGGACTATGAATGATGAAATGAAAAAAAATCAATATTATATAATTTTCCATGTAGCATCCACGTGTCAATATTCTATTAGTGGGATGAGCTAGGATTTCAAATGGCTAGTTTCAACGGAAGAATCCAATGGCTAGATTTTTGCCATGCATCCAACGGTCTCATCGAATAGCTAGTATTTTAACCAAAAAATACAATGGATTATAAATACGTTAATAAAGCTTCTCTTTAGCCATTTTTTCTCTACCTATGAATAGTCCTAATTTAGCATTTGTGTGTACATTGCACTTACCTTTATTGGATTTTTACTATCGGTGTATTTTGGCTTGTCTGTGTCATAGCGCAACTAGCACAATGATTAAAACTCAGAATGCTTCTCCTTGCATTGTTGTGGCATATTTACCTCTGCCATTTTTCCAAAATCCAGCAATCCTCCCCTTTCTGTTATGGTGTGACTGGTGCGTCTATTAGATCTTGCACTGCCACTCCTTATGCCATTGCAACATATTTCTCTCTCCTATAGAATTTTCATTTTAACAAAATTCAAGTATGTCTAAAGACTTAGGTTCCCTTACTATTTCAACTACCAAGGTTATCAGCCTAAAAATGAAAAGGGGTGTCTTCTGCATAGCATCCAAGGAGCCAATAAAGAAAAAATTAGGCCCTATCCTAGATGTTCTTTTTGTCAACTCTCCAAGGTCCATAAGAACTATAGGAGTTTTAGGGAGGTCTCCACCAAGCAAAGGAAAATCACATTCAAGACCCCAAGCCTCACTCAAATGTAGAATAAACCCCTCTGAGAGGATTTTGGATTTCCTTATTTAGAGCAACACTGAATGATCATTTTTTTCATCAATCAAGTGATTAAGTACTTAATCATTGCAAAGACTTTTGCACAAAGGACTATGCAGAGTTTGAAGATTTAGAAGGCCCAATTTTACAAGTGGACTCAAAGGTTTTTGTTCACATACATGTTGGCAAGCCACCCATAGAGAAGATATCATTCACAAAAAAGTGTATAGTGCATTCTTTGGAGAAGCTTTATGGTTCAGATATTGTGTGCTCTTTGCACCCAAGAAAATGTAGGCTTATGTTGAAGTCTATTGCATTCATTGTGTATTCCCTTGTGAACTATCTAGTGAGTTTTGATGAGCATAAGATGGAGACTGTGAGATCGTTTAGCTATCATTTTCTCAAGGATATGGAGGAGTAGGTTAATCCTCAAATGGAGGAATATATTGCAAAGAACCTAGATGTTGCTCATTTCAAAGCGAAGACTATTATTAAAGAAAGTAGTGCTAAGATCCTTGAAATATCAAAGTCATCCTCAAGCCTCATTATACCCTCTCTGCTAACCTTTGCAATCAAAGACAAGGAGTACTTGCTACTGTTTGACAGCCAAAGATTCTTTAATTTGAGAGAGGACTATGTTTGGAAATTATTATAGAAGCTTGTGTAGATGATAATAGCATTATTGATGTTGAACACAAGTCTAAAGATGAATTTCCCTCACTAGATATACAAATGTCTTATGATAAGTTCATCGATGCACCTAAGGCCTTATCTCTATTGACCAAAGCAAAAGATGCTAAGAAGGAATTACAAATTACTAATGAGGAGTTTTAGGAGCTTCAAGAAAGACTTAATGAAATTTCCAAGTTTGGGAGAGAATACTTAGAGTATGTTAAGGAACTTAAAGACCCAAGGAAACATCATCAGTTAGCTTATGGAATCCAAGTAAACTAGAGAATGATGAGAATCAAGTGGTAATGCTTTATTTATTTTCCATGAATAGCTAGAGATATTTTACATGTCCTTTTCTCACATCTCCTTTTCATCTTAAATTTTTTTCTCTAATTGGAGATTGTAGATGAGGATAATTTCTTGGCAAGAGGCAAAGTATCAAGATTTAGTGGTGGCTCTATTAAGGATATTGCACCTCGATACTACCTTGCTAAAATCAATCAGCATATTTTTTTAATCATACATAGCACTTTCTCAAAGGAGGTGTCATGGCCAATTCTTTGTATAAAAGCTCTTACAAGGGTTCTTGGCTACTCAAGATTACAATGCAATGCCCACAAAGTAATAATTCTTAAAAAGAAAATGGCCATTAAACATTTTGGCAATGCGTCTAGCTACTCTATCTCTAGAGTTGGATACTTTGTAGCATTCTCCTCTTATGATTTGGTAGCACAACAAATAGATATTAGATCCATTGTTGGATATAAGAGGAGAAAGTTTTTGCATTACAAAAGAAAGATACTCAAGGATGAAGAGGATCAAACAACTATTTCAAGCTAGATAGCCCTTTGTGTATTTGGCTATTCAAAGATCATAAACATTTATTGTATTCTTAAGTCTTTGAAAAAATCAATTGAATAACTTTTCAAGAGCATTGCTTTTTGTTACTCCTCCATTGTGTCTTATGCTACAAAAGTAACATGTATGAGCTTGATAGTGGGATTTTTCCATTCCTTGGCTATCGAAAGTTGCTAATGGCCCATGCTCCTTTACAAAATAAGACCCATGATTTAGAAGAATGTGTTGCATGATATAAGAAGCGAGAGTTAGTTTCAATCGTTTTTTTTTTTATTTTCTTAAAATGCATGATTGAGATCTTTCTCTTTCTTGCCAAAGAAAGTAATATTCTTTTTTTCCATGCTTATTGTATTGCTTGAATAAGATCTGTAATTGAAGATCTATACTCTTTTGGATACATGAACAACGTCTGTTATTGCATGATCACTTTCAGAAATATATTAATATGTCTCCAAACCTCAATTCACAGAAATGTAACTCAAGGTGTGCTGATCACATTTATTGTGATCTCACATAACTCTCTCCAACACTCCCAAACCGTGTTTAGTTATTTTTCATTATGATTTCTGAGAAACCTTCTAGTATTTGTACCTTCCATAGAGACATCTGCTAAGACATCTATTGTTTTTCTTGAAGTTATTGATCCATTCTCAACTGAACTTGTCACCCATGAAACCCCATTCTTGAGAGTAATGCCTCACATTTATCAATGTACTCATCTGATAAGGATATTGGCTTAATTGAATATGCATAGTTAATATGCAATTTGAGATGCTTATCAATTATTCTGAGCTCTACATGCAAGTACAAATATGAACATTCCTAAGAGATATTGAAAGAATAGGATCCCATATGCTCTCTTTATTTCTAAATTTTCTTAACTCTATGGTTTCTATAGTTACCGTCGGTTCATTAATCATTGGTCGAGCACTCATTACCTTTAACGAATCTCCTAGTGCACAACCATGTTTTGTTAGAATGTCGGATCTAGAGCATGGAAGAAGCTATGGTGGATAGAAGATGAAGGTTAGACTCATGTTAACATAGACAATGAGTAGACAACTATTACACAAGTGAATTAAGTTCCAAGATGGAAGCTTGGACTCATAAACACAATCTTGTGTAATGGACTGACAATGAAACTAACTGAAAGAGGAAAGCATCATGATATTGCATTGAAAAAGGAGTAAGTACAATGCTTTATAGGAATAGACTAGGTTGTACTTTCCACCACTATGCATATGGGATTCTGCATCCTGAGCCCACACTGCACCATACAAAGAGGCTAAGCTGGTTGTGATTGCCAATATCTCAACACCCCTCCTCAATCACAACCAAAAAAGTACAAAGTGTGTAGAGGCTTTAGTGAGAAACCACCTGCAAAGTGTGGGCACACCACAAACATGGTAAACACAAAAGGCTGTTGCATAAAAGGCTAAGTGTGGGTACCAAAGACATGGTGGACATCGAGAGGCTGTAACAGGGGCCTCACAAAGTATACAAATACGTGATGATTATTGGTGGCCAATGGTTTTCTAGGATGCCTTTACATATGTTAAGTGTTTTGATATTTTTCAAAGACACAATGCTAGGAAAATTTGTAAGAGGCTGCAAAATTCCATTATGTGACTTTACTCTTTGAGAAGTGGGGCATTAAATTTGTTGGACCTATGCATCCTTTGTCTACTACACAAAAGTGTTATATTATTATGGAGATAGACTATTTTATGAAGTTGTCTAAAGCCCGTGCTACAATGAAAGATAATGCCAAGAAAACAACTAGTTTTATTTTGGAGTGAATTGTTTGTCATTTTGGTCCATGTAAAGAGCTTATGTCTGAATGTGGGATAGATTTTTTGAACAAAGTGATTGAGGCTTTGATGTAAGCTCTAAAGAGTAAACACACTAAGATCATGCCTTATAACCCCCAAGTAAACAAGCAAGTAGAGAGTACCAATAAGCAGCTTGTGGGGATTTTATCTAAGACGGTATTCGAAGATTGGGATAAAAAGTTGTATGTGATTGTTTGGGCTTATAATATGACATTTAGAAGAGCTACAAGCCACACCACTTTCAAATTAGTATATGGGAAAGAGTGTATTTTATCTTTAGAGATTGAGTTGCCTATGATAAGGTTTTCTCTTAACATTCTTTGGGTGAAGAGGAAGCATTGTAATAAAGGTTCATTTTCCTAGCGCATCTTGATGATATTAAATTACAAGCCTTATTACATCACAAGTTAGGGAAGAAGTGGATGAAAGTGCTTCATGACCTTTGTGCTAGGAAATATAAATTTTCCAAGGGTTGATTGGTCCTATATTATGATGCCCATCGTGAGCTATTCCCATGAAAGTTCGAACCCAAGTGGGATGGCTCTTATAAGACTATTCGTATAGGAAGAATGCCTCTATAGCTATTTTAGTAAATTTGTGAGGGGGTAGAGTTAAAAACTAAAGTAAACTTCCATAAATTGAAGCCCTATTATGTATAGGCACTAACGTTGGACTTGACGCCTTTGCAAGTCCTTCAGGATTTAGCTTAAACTTGCAGAGGTACCAAGACTATTGGATGGGAAAAGTTATTCCTTATCTTGAGCATCCATGTTTAGAGCAGTATTACCACCAAGGCAAAGTGATCTAGTGGAGTAAGGGTTTATATCACATTATTGAGTGGCAAGATAGATCTTTCACACGGGACATTCAAGTCTATTGCCATCATTGGCATCAGGTTCTTACTAGTGACCCCATTGAGTTTAACAAGAAAGGAGGATTGTACATGTCTTACATCCCCTCTCTATGGTAGACTTTGACTAGCATAAGTATGAGTAGGTTAATCGTTATGGCAGGTTACATAAATAAAGCCTTAGTTTATACATTATACTTTGATAAAGCTTCTCAAGGATCTTCTAAATATGCGAGTGTGGGGGTTATCATAAAAGACCCCCATCATCGAGTGGTTTCAAAAATAAGAGTGTATTTAGACAACACTTTTATTGATAACATTGCAGAATACAAGGCCTTGCTTATGGAACTAAAGCTAGCCAGACATGGTGGGATTCCCAGATTATTGGTGAAAGGTAACTCGCAGTTAGTGATCAATCAATTGAATGCGACCTATAGTGTGAGACATCCCATTCTAAGGATATACCATCGTGTAGCCTTAAACATCCTTGAGATATTTAAGGTAGCTTATTTCCCATCAGTGGAATCGCTTTGCAGAAGCCTTAGCAAATTATGCCTTTGTTGAAAATGTCTTCCTCAACTGTGGTCCTAATAAGAGGCTTTTACAATTTCCTCTTAATATTAGCCCGCAAGGCTACTATGGGGATTGCTTGCTTACATGTTTTGTTTTGACCACCAATGGTTAGTATGGGTTATGAGCCAAGTAGCGATTAACCATCTTCATATTCTTTCATGACGCATTAGATCATTCAATGGCATATTTGACAAACTCCCCTTGGCATTTATGCAAGGGGACTTAGCTAATAATTTGATGCATTTAATGTAGGGCCTGAGCAACCCATCCCCTTGGTGTAGTTTTGTGCCTCAATAGGGCGATGTGGGGACCAAGGGTTCGCTTTCAGTAGTAGGTTGTAGAATGTGTGCTTTATGGTTATATTTCATTAGGCCAAAAGGGCCATTTCTTTTATAAAGAAATATCTGATTTTGTTAGGCCAAGAGGGCCATGTGTTTGTTTGATGTGGGTGCATTTAATGGTTCTTTATTTTAGTGCTACATCAAATAGGTTTGAAGGAGCACCTGGAGTGAGCCAATTGCTATGTGGGAGCTTTCTGTGGCTAGTCCTGATAAAATATTTCCTTTCCAAGTTATTTTCCCTTAAGCAGAATGTGTTGTATGTATTTTGGAAAATTTTCTTTCTTTTGTTGGGGAGTGATAGTTAAGGCTTAAAGTCCTAGATTAGGTTAGATATATCTAGGTAGGTTAAGTGTTTGTTCTACCTCTTACAAAGACATTGTTGGGCATACAAAGCTTTTTCTTAGAGGGTAGTCCTAGTGACCCTCTCATACTAGCCTACTAGGGAACTCATTCTAGGAATGCTGACGAATAAAAGAGAAAAATAATAAATAAATATATATTATATATAATACAAATATATGTAAAAAGGGGATTCTAACCCTTGAATTAAAAAATACAAAAATATTTTTTTCAAAGAGTTGATGTTCATTGCCTTGCAAAGGCCTAGTAGTTTCCTAAGGATGAGTCAGAGACATGGGGCTTGACATGGGACTAATGCCTTGTCTTCTTGGGAATGGCACTTTGCTAAAAAGAAAATAAATATGGTTGGATAAAAAATAAAAGTGAGAGGGAATAAAAAGAAAAATCGTGTCCCCTCGCAAGGACTTTGTAAGTTATTGGGTACTGAGACTTATTGATTCCCTATTCTCTTTAGGTCACAGTACGCTCAACTCCCTCCTTTTTATATATTCGAGTGCAAAAGAATGAAGAATAGAAACTAAGCCTATAGAAAAAATTATATAAATGAAACATGCTATATGAGTACTCACCTAGTAGGAGTCCTTGGTCCAATCGTCCTAAGTCAAGTAGATAGGTCAAACCACCACTTAGGATGACTCCTTTGATAACTCTTTTAGTCGGTCTGTGTTGCAATTGGTTTGCAACTAGAATTGCATTGAATTTTAATTTTCATGGTATATGACCCAAACTCACTTTGTTTTATTAAAATAAAAAGGCTTTTGAATTATTTGTTAGATTATGCTTAGCCTATCCGTTGTGGAATGCCTTGATTCTATTAGGGGGTAGGGTGAGAGCTGTGTTATGCTATGTTGTGTATCTCATTTGAAGTAGCTTGATACTCTTCATGTTTTGTGTGTGTGCAGATTACTTCATGGGTTTGACGGTTCGAGTCACCCTATCCTATGGTCGCCAATGAGACCTGATTTTAAGGGAGAATTTAAAGCACAAAAGTGGCTTGGGAGTTGTAAAAGTGGTGGTTTTGGTGGAAAATGTGTCAATCATGAATCAAGAGTTTGAGTTTTCTTAGGTGCATTTTGACACTGGAAATCTAATGCAAGTGTTTGTTCATCGATGGGAGTCTGTTTGACTCACTATTTAATGGCCGCAAGGTTTGGCATTATAAAGTAGCTACTTGATCTAGAAGCCAAAAGGAAATTGATGGAGGCTAGGATAATAGTTTTTGACGCTAGGAATTCGGCCATCCAGTCAGATTACAAATCTGAGGTTGTTCACCCCTCTATTTGGCTTGAAACCACTTGCCAATAGTGTGAACGCAATAGAGTTGAACCATTTAATTTGTAAGTTACTGGTTAATAAGGCTTAAGAAGCCTAGACATGAAAAAACTCAATGAATGGGGGACGGGGTGCATTTTTTTGATGCCCCATTTTTAAATCAAAAAATGGGATTTGATATCCCTCTGAATCATGCCTCCTCCTCCTGGCTATGAGATCTCTGATCTCTTTGCCCCATTTCACTACAAAGTAAGAGAAATGATGCATTCTATGGAAAGTTTAGATTTTAGTCTTTTTATCTCCTCTTTCTGTCTCACCATAGTTGTTGTTCGTATGGGCTGAGAGGATGAGAGGGAATGCATACCAGTTTGTGACAATATGCAAGGCATGGATCAAGAAAGCATGAAGGTGAGCATCAACAGCTATGTGATGGCATTGGTTGCACTATTTTTCAAAATACGATGCATCACCTGTGCGAGATTTAGCATAAGTACCGATTTATTATATACTATATTGTATCTCTTGTGTCTATCATGGAAAATGATTGGAATTTCTTGAATTACGTTTCCTAATATCTGAAATCATTAAAAAATCAATCTCTTTCATCCGTTTATATAACACACATTAAAATTGTTAAACGTAGATGCGAGATTTAATATAAAAATTGAGATTTTGTTGGGTTTCAAGGGTTCAATATCGTTTGCATGAAATAAGAATTGATATGTTGATGGATCACTATTCATACTAGTCACATTAATCAAATTTGAAAAAAACTAGTAATTTATGTTCAAATAAATGGAAAAAACCATGAAAAATATTCTTTTTAAAGGATAAAAATAGAAAAATTTTAGTTTTAATGTGTCGAAAATTATTAAAAATTAAGAGTGTGTATGTGGATGTTAAATGAGGGTAGGTCATGCACATTTGTCTTAGCCTACCTCCATTTATATGTGAAAAATGCGTATTTACTGCTTATTCATACAAAAAATGACGACAAAGCCCTTTTACACCTATACACAAAAGCAAAACCTAAGCACTACAAAAAAAAAGCTAAAAAGAGATAAGATTTGAATAAGTTCTAATTTCATTGCATATTATGGCGTATAGAATTCTATTTATTTAAGTTTGAAGAGGAATAGTAGCATGGGTTAAGTAGGTATTGTCTCTTTGAAATGCAACATAATGTTAGAGAAAAAAATAATGGAAAGACTATTTTCACATAATACTTGGTTGATGTATAGTTAAAATTGTTTGAGCACAATGAGTCATACACATTGCACTTGCATTTAAGCATAGTATTACAAAAAAACTCATGGATGCATAGGACCTATATGCCTAGTTGACCAAAACTGAGAGTGTAAGATTTCTTTGATGTGGGATAGCACAGTAATCTTTAGGGAGATATTACATGAGGCTAAAATATTTTTGGATCATTATATACATCATGAGAGGATTTGGTCACGTTTGTTCTTTATGTTTTAGACGGCGTAGCTTGGGGCCAATCCTTGCAGTGTATGAGAGCCATAGGAGACACAACAATCAACTGCTCCTAGGGATGCTCTATGTGTGTATCTAATGAGGTATTAGTTACCTATATGTATGGGACACTCCTTGTGCTTTGAGTCATGATGGGTAGTACATTGGACTATAGTTTGAAACTCATGTCTACAAACACATTCAACACTATATTAGGGAATTTGGGAATTCTCATATAGTTTGGAAATTCCCAATACAGTTAATATTTGGCCACATGATCAAATATTGTCCCCTTACTTGAATGTGGATTCTACCTTAATTACTATGTAGGTTGTCTTTCCAAGTCCCACATTGAAGCATTGGTTAAGATTTAGCCACATGGCTAAATCTTTACCCCTTATTTGAA
The DNA here is from genome assembly GCF_053477565.2 of Lygodium microphyllum. Classification (NCBI taxonomy): domain Eukaryota; kingdom Viridiplantae; phylum Streptophyta; class Polypodiopsida; order Schizaeales; family Lygodiaceae; genus Lygodium; species Lygodium microphyllum. The sequence goes on from NC_141161.1 coordinate 68,423,935, forward strand.
AGTGGGACTTGGGAGATTCCCAAAATCTCTAATATGGTGTTATTCATTAAACAAATCATTTTATAGTATCTAGACACTCCTAGTTACGAGGCTGTACAGGTTGTTTGGTATGTGTAGGAGCCTGACTAGAGCCTTCGAGCTACTATGCCCATTTTTGGTCCTCACATTGTATTTGAATCCTCGATGCAAAGAAAAGCTACAACCTGGTTACTAGCAGCATAACATGGCTGGCCATCATGGAATGAAGCCCTAAATGCATTTCGTATTTAGTTCCAACCATATCAAACAGATAAATAAAAACTTAAAAGACTCTGCTATGTGAAGCAAGGTGATAGATTAGTCTATGCATATATCACCACGCTCACAATATTGAATGGTTGCATTGATCCAAATGCACAACCAAAAGATGAAATGCTAAATATCCTACATGTCTAAGGTTTCAATAAATCTATTTGAAAATCATTTGCTTTTGATGATCTATCTAGTAATAACATTGACCGTTTGTCATGAAGGAGGTAGGAGAGAGAGAAGGAGAGGAGAGAGAGAGGGTGCATGAGAGAGAGAAAGACTATAGGAAGAGACAAAAAGAGAGTGACGAGGAGAGAGAAAGACTAGAAAAAGAGAGAGAACGAAGCCATGAGAGCTTGGAGAAGGAGATGAAGATGAAAGGAGACTTGTATTATAATCTGATGGTCAAAAATCAAGTCCCTAACACCTTATATACCAGTTATAGTGTAGCTAGTATTTCCCCATTATTAAATCCCCCTCTCTTACATTCCTTCCCCACCCGAAGGTTTTTTCCCTCAAAAACAATTTGGGCACTTATGATAACTGGGCAAGAGCAGATCAGAGTACTACTTTGCTGTATTATTATAGGGATATACAAATGAATGAAGAGGTATTATTGCGTTTCATGGGTCATTGGGGTATGTACATTACATAGACCTTATTGGGGAATTATAAAAAATGAAATTTGACCCAAGTATCTTGAGTAAATGTGAGTTATAGACAATGGACAACAAGCTGCTTACTACAGGACCTTGCTATAGTAAATCTGTCATAACTTTCTATAGGAGACTCCGATCGGGGTGGGCCATATATCAAAATGGAGCTCTCGAGGAGTACTTTCAGTCCATGTATGGTGTCCATTGCTGTCCATAGTGCAGAATAAAATCTTCTTTGAAACAGAGAGCTGTCTGTAGTCAATCTGAGGGAAAACAAGGCCATAGTTAGCTAGATTTCAGCTAAATCTGCTTCTAATAGGTATGGGAACTCTTCCAAAACTAAAGCTGGCCTCAAAGAAGCTTCCTCAAGTGGTAAACCTTGCCACTTAATTAAGTATTCCATGATGGAGCAAGAGCGAAGCTTCTTTTCCCTTTGTCCTATGATTTGCTCGGGTATGTATTGAATGATGTCTTCTTCATCTATCGGTGGTAACTCCTCAACATAATCCACTGATGATCTAATAAAGGTCTTCAATTGGCTCACATGGAAGACATTATGAATTTTCGTGGATAGGGGTAATGCTAACCGATATGCCAAGTCTCCCACTCTTTTGACAATCCGGTATGGCCCATAGAACCTGTGAGCCAACTTATTGCTGGACCCATCCTTAAGGGTGGCATATCTGGACTTGGGCACCTTCAAAAGCACCAAATCCCCTTCTTGGAATTGAACATCCCTTCTTTTGACATCAGCATAAAGCTTCATTTGATCCTGAGCTTTCTTCAAGTTGACTTTGCACTGCTGAAGCAAGGTATCCAACTCCTCCTTGCTTTGTGGGTTTATTTTATCATTGAAGATAACTGTGGAGAGGGGCACCTTATAGCCATACAATGCCTCGAAGGGTGAAACTCCAATGCTAGAGTGTTAAAGTTGTTATAGACAAACTCAGCTAGATACAACCATGAGTCCCAAGCATCCTGCACATCATAACAGAAATGCCTCAAGTAAGTTTCCAGCCACTTGTTAACCCTCTTTGTTTGGCCATCAGTCTATGGATGGTAAGCACTGGAAGGGGCTAACTAAGTGCCCATAGAGCTGAAGACTGCCTACCAAAAGTTTCTCATGAATTTAGCATCCCGGTCATGCACAATGACATGTGGTAAGCCATGCAATTTGAAAACATGTTCCATGAATTGGCTAGCTACTTGAGAAGCATTATATTGAGTAGGAACGAAATGGGTTGCCTTGGTGAGTCTGTCCACAACTGCATAGATGCTGTTCCACCCCTTCTTGGTCATCGGTAGGCTGGTTATGAAGTCCATAATGATGTGTGTCCATTCGCCTTCGAGCATAGGCAATGGCTGCAGTAAATCAACTGGTTTTAAGGTGTTGTCCTTGTTTTGTTGACATGGCACACAGCTCAAGACAAAATCTTTTACATCCTTCCATAGGCCCTTCCAATGAAAGCTTTTAGCAAATTTGTCATAAGTTTTAAATATGCCCAAGTGACCAGCTGTAGATGAAGAATGCATATCTTGCATGATCTTTTGCTTGAATGGGGAAGTGTATGGGATGGAAATCCTACCCTGAAACCATAAGAGACCGTTCTTAAGCTGATATGGAGAGTTTTTTTCTACATGCCCTTGCTACAATTTTTGGAAAATGTGGCTAAAATCAGCATCTAACAAATAGGCCTCTTGAAGCTCTTCTATCCAATCACTATGAAGTTCCATGATGGCTGAAACTTTACAAGTCCACATTCTAGATAATGAATCAGCAACTACATTGTATTTTCCCCGTGTATGTGTAATGTCAAAGTCATAATTCTGCAATGTAGCTACCCATCTGCGTTGTTTGGGGGTAAGATTAGACTGAGAGAGGAAGTATTTGAGGACCCTATGGTCACTCTTGACCTTAAATCTGCTGCCATACAAGTAGTGGTGCCATTTCTTAATGGCATGAATGATGGCCAGCATTTCTTGGTCATAAACATTCATGGTCATCTCATTTTCAGCAAGTTTGTGGCTCTCAAATGCTATAACCCCATGCTCTTGTAACAATACAGCCCTTATGCCTCTGCCACTGGCATCACACTGAATGGTGAATTCTTTCAAAAAATCAGGGCAAACCAAGATGGGCACTGAGGTAAGCAATTCTTTGAGTTGATTAAAGCTCTTATCAGCTATGGCATCCCAGAAAAAGGCCTCTTTCTTAAGCATATCCATCAAGGGAGCTGCAATAGTGGCATAATGCCTAATGAATCTGCGATAGAATGATGGGAGACCAAGAAATCCTCTAAGTAAAGTGGTATTTGTAGGTGTAGGCCAGACTTTTATACACTGCACTTTCTTAGGATCAATCCTAATTCCATCTTCACTAACAATGTGCCCCAAGTATTCCACCTCCGTCTGCATGAAAGAACATTTTGTCTCCTTGGCAAAGAGCCTATGCTGCCTCAATACATCAAACACCTACCTCATGTGCCAAAGGTGATCCTTCAGTGATCTACTATAGATGAGGATGTCATCAAAGAAGACCAACACAAATCTGAAAAGAAAGGGCTGAAGTATTTTGTTCATTAAGCTCTGAAAGGTGGCCGGTGCATTAGTTAACCCGAAAGGCATGACCAAGAAATGATAAAGCCCCTGATCAATCTGAAATGCTGTTTTGACCTCATCCCCTGCCCTCATGCAGATCTGGTGATAACTTGACCTCGAATCTATTTTGGTAAAGTACTTAGCCCCCTTAAGCTCATCCAGCAAGTCATCTATGCATGGAATAGGGTACCTGTTCTTCACGGTGATCTTATTAAGATCCCTGTAGTCTATGCACATCCTGAAAGATCCATCCTTCTTTTTGACCAATAACACAGGGGAAGCATATGGTGAAGAACTGGGCTCAATGATTCCCATGTCCAGTAATTCTTTGACTTGTTTGGCAACTTCTTCTCTTTCACACCTAGACAATCTGTAAGGTGGCTTGTTCACTGGCTTTGACTAAGGCTCCAAATCTATGGGATGATCAACTGCCCTATTAGGGGGTAGTGCTGTAGGTACTTGGAAGAGGTCCTTGTATTCTTCTAAAAGAGTTTTCAATGCTGAATTCTTTACTATTTTAGTGGACTGATCTGAATTTTCTTTATTTAGCTGCAATACAAAGATTTGGGACCGTTTATTGAACTCTTTCTTGAGTTGTTTGCTGGTAATGAGCTGAAATTCACTATCATTTTTAATTCCCTGCAAGTGAATGGGTTGTCCCACACTGACAAACTCCATATACAGCAAGGAAGATTCCATGGTTATAGTGCCCAAAATTTTTAGTCAATCACAACCCAAGACAACATCTATAGGCCCCATTTCCAATGCAATTGAATCCAATTACTATCCAAAATTTTCAACAAGCTGAATATGAACAGCAGGGCATACTTGTGTGCTAATTTCTTCATCCCCATTGGCAACTTGCACCTTCAATGGCTGCTTCAGCCTGTCCATGGCTGCTCTGTCAATGAAACTATGAGTGCTACCACTATCCACGAGTATAAACACATCCTTCCCATGAATTTGGCCCTTAATACGCAATGTATTAGGGCTTATGGATCCTGTCCAAGCATCCATTGATATGGTATAAGTAGTGGCAACATGTATTCTAGCATGTGGTTTGATCTTTCTACCCATACCTCGTGATAAATAGCCACTGGGGTCAAAAGGAAAAGAGTCAGCAGAGTCAAAGAACTCTTCTTGACCAAACTTTTCATCAACATCATCTGTTTCAGCAATCATCATAAAAGCATGTGTATCCTCAAGGTCCTCCTCTGAGTCCTCAAATACCAACATGGTATGAACCCGTGCCTTAGCATTTCTAAAAGCACATTTTGAGGCATGATCAGCTGCGTACTTCTTGCCACACTTGAAACAAAGCCCTTTTTCCTTTCTTTCTTTTCTTTATACAAATCCATGGGAATGGACCTTGGAATACCAAAGGCTGAAGCATTTTTATTTCTCTTGTCCCCTTGCCTATTATCCAATATTGGGTTGTTTGCTGTCCTTAAATTGCCTTGTGGTCTTGAGGCATTAAAAGTTGTATATGTGGGGATTTTGGGAGTGCTAAATGGGATGTTACCATCACCATAACTAGCCCTAAACTGCCCCGGCCTTACAACACCTATTTGCTGTCTAGAATATGATTGCATGTGTCCTCTTTGCTACCCAAACACTGGTTGAGATGCCCCTCTCTGCTGTCCATGCTGAAATGAAGCATCCCCGCGGTACTTGCAAGAGTACCTCTCAGCCAATTCAGTAGCTTTGAACAAATCCGATGGGTTTTGAGTTGAAACATCAGCCGAGAGTTGGGGATCCAGCCCATACACATACTTGTGTAACTTGGCATAATCACTAATCGACTCAACATACATGGTAAGGTTGAGGAACTGATTTGTGTATTCTCTCAGAGCAAGACCATGCTGTTCAAGGCTATACCATCAGCGGGCAAGCTTTTGTTTCTCCATTGGTGAGACAAATACTTGCACCATGAGTGCCTTGAATGCTTCCCATAAGTTCACTTTGCTGATTTTCTCTTTTAATATACCTCCACCATGTATGTGCAAATCCTTCCAAGTGGATTGTTGCAAAATGGATCTTTTGGTCATCATTACGGGGCAAGATGTCAAAATAATCCTCAAGGTTGGAGAGCCACTCTTCAAGTTTAGCTGGGGATGATGACTGACCATTGAATTTTGAGAAGATAATCTTGTCTCTCAGCTCTCTTTCATGATTAGGTGGCTGTCCCACATATCGAAACTAAGGCTAATCCATGTGGCTACCCAAAAATGAACCATTGTTTGAGAAATTTCTGCCAAAAGATGGTTGAACTCGCATAGATGGCATGGGCGCTTGTGATGACTTAAAAATGCCCCTCATTGCATTGTTCATGGGCTCCTCTCCTGTCTATGCGAAGGCTCTCCCTATTCAAAAGTGCTGTTACGGATGCCCATTCTCCCCAAAATGCCTTGAGAGTTCATATTTGCTGCATTCACTGGTGGGCCCGTCACTCGTTCAGTATGCATACCCGATCTATCCTCATGTTCCTTCCCTTTCATTTGGAATTCAATCCACTTAGTGAGCTAGGAAATTCAATCCACTAAGTAAATTCCTGGGAGTAGGTATACCTCTGTAAATGCAAGTAAATTGCTTATAGCACCCTGCGAGGGTTAAGAAAGGGGTTGCAATGGATCAACTTGTCAATGCATGATTGCAGGGTCATCCCACGTGGCATAATACATTGTCCAGTCATCGAAATTCACTGTTTGTAGCCTTATTCCAGAATTGAGCATGTCATAAGTATCTCTTAGCAAATTACCCATGCATAGGCATCTCTCATACATCCCAAGCATTGTATTCACTGCCATTGACTACATATGTATTCTCATGTCTGCAAATACATCCTCAATAGAGATTTCCATATATTTACAGCCAATAATGCATCCATACATCAGTGCCAAGTCAATATCTCAGTTCTTCAAGTGAGTACCTGCACCTGCAAGAAACTTTGGGCTCCGGATCACCGAGAGGTGGGCAAAGTTTCCCCCGGGCCGGGTTGTGCACCCCTTTAGGGTCTTTGAAGGCAAGGGGGGTCACCTCTCTTTTGTCTTGCCACCTCACCTGCATCGGGCTTTTTCCTCACCCGGAGTATACATGGCAGACATTTATTAATCAAGCAATCAGCATGCTATGCAAGGTGGCTTAGAAGTAATTCTTTTCATGAAATGCATGGAATTGAGTTGGGAATAAGGATAGGGCTTACCGAGCAGTGACTCATTGCTAACTCACCTCATTTACAATGGATTTTAGAGATTGATATTTGCTCAAGAAATCATCACAAGTCAAGAGGTTAGGGTGAGGGAATCAGTAAATAATAGTGAGAATTTTCAGCATAGAATGGATCATTCTGAATGCAAGGAAGCCTAAGAGAGGATTGAAATTAAATTGGCAGCATGTAAGCATTGAAATCTTGAAGAAAATTAATAATTGACTACTTGAATCTCTTCCAACAATAGGCTTTTTAGGCTCAACAAGAGGATAAAATTAGAAGAGAGCTCAAGAGTCAATTACCTCTTTGATTGGTGAAGACAGGCTAAGAATCAATGGCCAATGTCCCATGATTGGTCTCCGATGCTCCCATTAGCTCCATGATGACAACTTTAGCTAAGAATTGAGTCTTCAAGCTTGATTCTTCAATGGGGGAATGAAAGGTTGAACTTTAGTAGTTCTCAGCATGCCATGAAGATCATAGAAGAAGAATGCCCCAAAATCTCACCCCATAATGCCTTCCCGTGCTCCAAAGCTCTTCCAATTGGGTAAACAGGCTCCATTGATGGCAAGGAGTCCAATCTTGAAGCCCCGCGACCCATTCTTGAAGAGAACTTGAAGAAATTGAAGGTCGTGGTCTATGGCTATGACTACCCCAAATGTCCAGCTTGCATTCTTGCCTCCATGTTCAAGTACGGGCCTCTTGATGCTTGCTTCTTCAAAGATTCCTATAGGCACAAGTTCCTAGGACCAAGGAAGGAAAAAGCCCTCAAGAATCAGTGAGTGCTGAAGGAGAACCCATGGCTGTCCATGACCTGCACCTATTAGGGTTTCAGAGAGTGAAGGATATTCAAGAGGATGAAAAGGTGGCTTCAATCTTACAAGAATCAACCGCCAAATGATGAGGAAGAAGGCCAAGATGAAGGAGAGGCCTGATTTGCTGCTAATTTTTCTTAGGATGTTGCCCAAAATTTGCGCTGCAAATTGCGGGCTGTGCACAGGAAGGAAGGAGGCAGCTCAATCACGCAAATAGGTATTTGAAATGAAGCATAGGGCCCCCTGGAAGCTGTGGTAGAAGGCATTTTATCTCTGGGGATGGGAGGATGGGGATGGGAGGAAGAAGATCTATGATGTTGTTTCTCCTCCATGGAAGCTTTGCAAGAGCTTGTGAATGAAGAAAGAGAAGACTGCATATGAAAAGTAACCAAGACTAACTCTTCCCTACTTCTTATGACCACTATTTCTAAAACTTTACCTTCAAATTTGGCCCAGAATGACCCACGACCTGCTAAATGTGGTGTTCCATCCTCCAATCTTGGTCCAAGGACTCCATTAATGCTCCTGACAGTGCTCCTGCATTTTTGTGCATGTCACTGTGTACCTAAAGCTTCTTGGATTTTTAAATTGAAAAGGATGGTAACTGAGCATGTAAGGTAACTAAATGGATCAGAACTAGAGCTCTGCTACCACTTGTCCTGAAGGAGGCAGGAGAGAGAGAAGGAGAGGAGAGAGAGAGGGTGCAAGAGAGAGAGAAAGACTACAAGAAGAGAGAGAAAGAGAGTGGCGAGGAGAGAGAAAGACTAGAAAAAGAGAGAGAAAGATAGAAAGAGAGAGAAAGAAGCCATGAGAGCTTGGAGAAGGAGATGAAGATGAAAGGAGACTTGTATTATAATCTGATGGTCAAAAATCAAGTCCCTAACACGTTATATACCAGCCAGTGTAGCTAGTATTTCCCCATTATTAAAGCTAGTATTTTCCCATTATTAAATCCCCCTCTCTTACACCATTTTATAAAAAAGCTCTCAAGTTTGAGCAATTCATGCCAAAAGAAAAGTCAAGAAAAGGAAAAAAATCTAGCGGTTTTAACCTAGAAGTAGATTCTAGCAATATAGAGTTTGATGTTGAGGAGGAGGAGGAAAGAAAGCAACATAAGAGTAAGAAGAAAGCAAAGGAAAGAAAACAGTGAAAAACACCAAGAAGAATGAGATAAAAAACCTTTGGTATACATAGTGCAACAATCTCAGACATGTCCAAATTGAATGTGGCTTGAACCAAAGATGGAGCAACATTTGTAACATGGTAATGCTCAACACTAAGGACTACTCGCACAATGGTAGGCACCCGATATGCCATCCTAGTAGATAGCCAGGGATTGTTGTAACCAACTCCGGCCAATGGACAAACGGCTAGGCCAATCATGTTGCTACTTTAGCTGTGGTGTATATCAATCAAGAATACCCACCACCTAAAAATGGTTGTAGTCAACATAGCAGAGGTGGAAGAGGCCAAGGCAATTTCTAGCCCTTTGCTAAACATTGCTTCTTTTACATGCATGATGGGCACTGGTGAGCTTAGTCTCCAAATTCTCAAGCACACAATGCTCAAAAAAGACAAGCACAGATCTAGTACATATGTGTGGAGCCAATACACATATGTACTAGATCAAGGAATTGTTTGAACCAGAAGTACATGTGAGTACTAGTCATGGCAAGACCCAGAAGGGCATCATGTTGCAACCCATAGGCACTTCAAGGTTGAGCATGAGAAAGTTCACCACCAAGTGGTAGGATGGATTGAAAGCATGGTGGTAGCCATGAAACAAGTTTGAGTCCAAAGGTTAAACCTGGCAATCGGTCTAGTAGCTCCAAGTAGCCACATTCTACTCAACATATCCCAACCATTTAGGGATAGCAACAGTGTATAAAGACTCACTCCCACCCAGTATGGAAGAACCCAAGCCCTAACTTTATCAGTACTCCAGAGTATGTGAAGTTCAAATCGTAGCAATATTTGACTCAAAGAACAACTAATCCATCCCATGAGAAGAATAAATTAGTTTCATAAGAAGACCTGCAACCTAGTGGAGTGAAGAACCCAAGAAGTAGTCCTGGAAGTAAAAAAGAAAAGCTACCATAAGCTCATCTTAGCAAGCAGTAAAGTCAAATTTTGGATATCCAGTCTAACAAAGCCCGTAAGAAAAATCCAAAGGATCAACCCAGATAGAGACAAAGTACAAACCCAATGCTAACTCCGAAGGTAGTGGAAGCCGAAAGAAGGAAGTTAATCCCATAGCAGCAGTAGAGAAAATGTGAACATTTGAAGCACATTGATTGTTTTAGACTCATCCAAAGCATCAATTAGATGGGGTCTTGTCAATATTACTGTCCCACTAGGTGATTTACTCAACCTAGTCTCTATTTTTGGGGATCATCTCTTGAAGATGATTCAACCAAGTGCTTGGTACTACCAGAATCGGAAGTAGTAGACATGATAGCCCATGCCTTGAAGGGAACAATACACAAGATCTAATAGTAGCCAGTTCCAATAGGCCCTCTGTCTAATCTAGTGATTCATGTTTGATGCAAGGACCAGATCATCCATAAGGTCTTGCTGGACAATGGATCAGGAGTGAATATCATCATACTGGCTAGTTGCCTGTAACGTGTCCCATACTATCATCCAGGACACGTCTTAGCAGTCCATCGGAAAGGATGTCTAGAAAGCTCCGCCCAGCACTCCCATGGAATGTTACGGGTTTTGCGATCTAGTTCTTCCCGCGTCTGCCACGTAGCGGAAGTATCCTGGCCGTTCCCACTTAGGATCGACCGGAATTAGGGTTTTCCTAATGGGTCATTAGCTAACAGCAACTAGCGTCAGACCCGAGCGAACTACTTTACGCAGAAACGCTAGGTCCGAAATGGATTCACGCTGCACTTGGTTCAAGGAGAATGGGAAACGAGAGGGATGCAAATCTCAACCTCTCTGCCATAAGGCATAGTCCCATTCCGTTCCCCTAAAACAGCGTAAATCGGGTAAGACATAACTCTAGGTCATCGTTCTCGTTATTCTTTTTGATGATGATGAACATTCCGCTGTTCTTCGAGATTTTTGAGAAAAGTTCCCGGCTAACCGGGACCACCCATCCGTAGGACGGACCCATGGCCCATCCTCCGCACTTTCCTCGGTTTGTTTTAGTTATGTAATTATCTAACACATTAATTTGACATATAACAATCACCTTCTTTAATTAACCTTGTTAAGCATTGGTTCCTTCACGTAATCTTATCACGTGACATAGAAAAACAACATCAAGCAAGTTCTTTTAACATTTCATCATTTTATTTTTGAAATACAAGAAGTTCCGCCCGTAGGCTTGTCCATAATCTGCCCGAAGGCTAACCAGTAATCTCCAGGGATCACTATTCCAAGCTTCTGCCCGTCAACTAGTATGTGGGCCTCGAGATCCAATCCCGAGTCACATGAGCCTCTTGTGCATGACCCGGAAGGCAAGGGATTTACGGCTAGAGCCCCCCCTGGCACCCAAGCGTCCTCCTACTCCAAGTAGAGCTTAACGGAAAGACCTCTCGCGGCGGGTTCGGTCCACGTTCCTAGCGCGGTCAACAACCCCCTTGGTTAGGGTCAGGCAGGCAGTCGGGGGTAACTGAAGCTGCCTCTCCCTTCAGGCCTTTAACCTGAAGTATAGGTACTTATTTAATTTGTAATTCATAATTCAAACAGAGCCCTCAAATCTCTAGCAAGCACAAACATTTCCATTAATCAACCCAGTTGTATGGCAAACTGCTAAGGAAGTGTTCTTTCCTTTTTAAGTGTATCAGCAGTAGTTCCCAAGGTGTCTTGTAACTTGGCAAGATCTCTTATATTCCGGTGTAGGGCATACCCAACTTTGTTAACCCTAAGGTACCTTAGATATGCTAGTTTCTATTTTACAACTTTCCTTATTTAGAAGGATATCCAAAAATACGTCTTTTTGCAAGATAACTTGCGTAAAGATCTGCCGTCCTTGATGAGGGTTTCTCCCTTTTCTCCTTGTGAATCAATCACAAAATGATTTCATACATGTTGCGCAAGTCCTGCGATGGAATAATCTGTTTAGATTCTTTAAGTTGACGTATGTCAGGCCTAGGGTTTCTTCATTTAAGAAGCTTAGGGACAAACCGTAGTTTCTATCTTTATGAATTTATTGTCCCTACGGTAAGGAAAGTAGTCAAGTGTTTAGGGTATGAATGTTTCTATGTTTAGATTGGTTCAGTTATCTTTTGGAAGGTAATCTTAATCGTCTTGTCACGGTTTTACTATCCTTGTGACAATTAACTTTCCCAATCAATACAGTTTAATTTGGCATATAGCATAATGCCAAGGTGATACAAAGAGTGACAATACTCCTTTGGACAAAAAGGCCTAGCTGTGAAATTGGTGTATACACACTTTATTAGTCCCAAGTCCTCAAATAGCAGGGGAAAAGTGTTAATAGAGTGTCATCTAGCAGTCCCCTTTTACATTTTCTTCCCAAATGATTTCATATAACTAATTTTTATACTTGTTAATTCCTAACATTTAACTTCCGTTTTCTTTAAAAGATGAGCTCATGCCAAATAACAACAATTTCCTTGCTAAGATGTGAAGCTAGCAAAGATAACTCCCTAGTAATTTGAGCATCGAAAGAAACCTTTCTTGAATTTAGCTATTTACCATGAATCGTTGCGAAAGGAATAAGACTAATAGTGCAAGATATAATTTCTACACTTTAGGAATACATTACTATAGTAAATGGTTAATCTTGCTTGTAATTTTATAATGCTTGATGCGATTTGAAGAAAGCTAAGTTGTATACATTGTCATTCATAAGCTAACTCCTTCGTTAAAAATAACTCGAACAAATATATCCTATCCTTAACAATTTTTCTTTGCATGATCGACTTAAAACCGAATTAACACCAAGAAGAAAAAACCTGGCTTGGAGGTGAGATATCCACATGGATACCGGGAGATGACCCTCCCGCCGCTACACCTTGGACTTTCTTCGGCGGCATCGTAGTTCGAATGTGAGATAGCCTTTTCCTTTTTCTTCTTGGAATTCCACCGTCTTCTCCTTCCTTTTCTTTTACCTTTTTCCCACTCTCCCTCCTTCACTCCCTCTTTTCACTCCCTCTACTTCCCTCCCTATCTTTTATCTCACGGTTATTTCTCATTTACGGAATACCATATGAGACCATGATGATGAATTGGATTTTTTAAGGACATGGGAGTGTGTGGACACCGGCTTGTTTGATAAGACTAAGAACACAAAGCTCAGCTACGAGAGCACTTGCACAAAAAGATTTAAAAAGTGAGTGAAGGAATTTATGCAAGAAAATGGAAGTCTGCAAGGTAGCCTAAGGACAAAGTAGGCCTATGGTTGTGACTTGAATAGTCTGAAGAGCTATGAGGGGGGGAAAAAGGGCAAGGGCTTAGGGGGGATTAAAAAAAATCCGGAGGGGGAAAAACAAGGCCTTAGGGGGAATTATACCCGGGAGGGGGGGGAAACAAGGCCTTAAGGGGGATTCAAAGCCCGGGAGGGGGGGGGAAACAAGGCCTTAAGGGGGATTTAAAGCCCGGGAGGGGGGGGAAAACAAGGCCTTAAGGGGGATTTAAAGCCCGGGAGGGGGGGGGGGGAAACAAGACCTTAGAGGGGAAATTTAAAAAACCGGGAGGGGGGTAATAAGGGCTTAGGAGGGATTAGTGGGAAGGGGGCTTAAGGAATCCCCCTTAGAAGCTTCTTTAAAGAAGCTTCTAAGAAGCTTCGTGGAAGAGGGACGATGGTATGGCGGCGGCTGTCAACGCCACAGGCGATGGCGTCCCCTAGTCCGGCGGCTAATGGCTTCCCCAGCGGCACCTTCTCCAGTGTGGCAACGTCTGCGGCTTCCTCCCTCACTCTTCATGCAACACGGCAGCACCTACCTCCCTTCTCCCGCTCTCCCTCCTCATGCTTTATATAGTGGAGGGAGGGGGATCTTCTCTTCGTGCGTGTCGATACGCATGTCCTCCCTCCCTCCACAGGCTCCACCAAGGAGCCTAGTATCTCCTTCTATTCCCCTCCCCCTCCAGCTCGTCAATCGGCTGGAGGAATAAGGGGGGAATTAATTAAAAAAAAATTCGATAAGTCCCAATTATTTACTCAATGCAGAATATTACATTCTCTCCCCCTTGGAAGAATCGAGATGTCCTCATCTCGAGATAAACTGGGGATATTGATGGTTGAGAGTGCCTTCATCTACCCAAGTGGCATTCTCTTCGGGATAATCTTTCCACTGGACAAGGCATTCTTTCAAGGTTCTAGATCTTAATTGTCTTTCCCTAACATCTAAGATCCTTTCTGGCCTTAGTTCAAGGACTCCTTGACTAGGCATTACAATTTGTTGGTCATCAAGTACATGATTAGGATTGGGTACATATTTTTTCAATAGGCTGATATGGAATACATTGTGAACCTTTAGGTTCTCAGGGAGTTGCAATCTATAAGCATTGGGTCCTAGGCATTTGAGGATTTTATACGGCCCACAATACCTTGGACTTAGCTTCTTGCATTCTCCTAGGGATAGAGAACTCTTTTTAGGGCGTACCCGAATGAAGACCATGTCTCCTTCTTCGAAGACTCTTTCTTGACGTTTCAAATCTGCATATGCCTTTTGTCTATCCTTGGCTGCTTGTATGTCTTGTCTTATTGACCTTATTTGATCATCCATGTCCTCCAACATTTGTCTTGAAGCTTCAACTCTTAGGGTTGGATCAGAAAAGTTTAGGGGACTTCGACAATCATGACCATACAATGCCTGGAAAGGGGTTATTTGAATGCTCTGCTGGTAAGAAGCATTGTAGGCAAATTCAACTAATGGCAAGTATTGAATCCATCTCTTCGGCTCTCGACAGCAGTATGCCCTAAGCATATCCTCAATGATTTGATTTATTCGCTCTGTTTGGCCATCTGTTTGGGGATGGTAGGTGGTGCTAAAACAGAGTTGAGTCCCAATAGCTTCAAAGATAGCTCTCCAGAAGTGTGATGTGAAGAGAGAATCTTGATCACTAATGATTCTTCTAGGTAACCCATGTAGCTTGAATATCTCCTTGATAAACAATCTTGCAATGTCAGAGGCTTTATAGTTTGTCTTTACTGGAATCAGGTGTGCAACCTTGGTAAGCATGTCAACCACAACCATAATGGAATTGTATCCTCCTTGGACTTGGGGTAAGGCCACAACAAAATCCATACTGATGAATTCCCATTTCATTTGGGGAATGTCAAGCGATTGCAGTTTCCCTGGCATCATGACATGTTCGGCCTTGATACGTTGGCAAGACAAACATTCAGTGACATACTTGAGAACGTCACCTTTGAGCCTCTCCCAATGGTAGCTCTTCCTAACTGCATTAAGAGTTTTTGCATAGCCAGGATGTCCTGCGAAAGGAGAATCATGAGCTTCCCATAATATCTTCTACTTAAGTGACTGGCTTGTTGGTATACACAGCCTTGTTCTGTAGTAGATAAGTCCATTATCAATGGAAAATTCCTGATACTTAGCTTGTAACTTCTGATTCTGCTCCTTGGTAGATATTTCTTTTATCATTGTTTGGTAGGCCAAATCATGGCATGCTTCCTCTCTAGCTAGTTCAAGTAATGCCTTGCAACTGAGTGCATTGGCAACTACATTCTCTTTCCCTGGTCGATACTTGATTTCAAAATCATATTCCTCCAATACTTCAATCCACCGACGTTGCCTCATGTTGAGCTCGTTCTGGGTAAAAATCCATTTGAGACTCTTATGATTGGTTACTAGGGTAAACTTGTTACCCAATAGGTAGTGTCTCCAAAGCTTTAGAGCATGGATGACAGCTAATAATTCCAGATCATGCGTGGCATAATTCTTTTCATGACTCTTCAATTTCCTTGAAGAGTATGCTACTGGATGACCTTCCTGCATAAGTACACACCCCAAGGCAAGAATGCTAGCATTAGTTACTACCTCGAACTCCTTATTGAGGTCAGGAAGTTTTAGAATAGGTGCTGATACCAAACTTTGCTTCAATTTGTCGAAGCTATTTTGTTCGGAAGTTGACCATGTAATGGAAGTCTGCTTCTTTAGTAAGTCTGTAAGAGGTGCTGCAATCAAGGCATAGTTTTTGATGAAGACCCTATACCATCCTGTCAATCCAAGAAAGCTACGTATTTCTTTGACGGATACTGGTATTGGCCATTCAAGCACATCTCTGACTTTGGCTGGGTCTACTGATATTCCTTCTGATGATACTATGAATCTCAGATATTCAATCTGACGCTTGAAGAATGCACACTTCTTCATTTTTGCATACAGCTTATGGGACCTCATTGTCTCAAGGACAATCCGAATTTGGGGTTCATGATCTTCTTCCTGTTTAGAATAGACTAAAGTGTCATCGAAGAAGACAAGCACGAAATCATCAAGATATGGTCTAAAAATATCCTGCATTAATCTATTGAAGGTGGCAGGTGCATTTGTAAGCCCGAATGACATAACCAAGAACTCAAAGTGCCCATATCTTGTATTGAAGGCCGTTTTTGGAATATCTTCTTCCTTGATCCTTATTTGATAGTAACCTAACCTGAGATCAATCTTGGAGAAGATCTTTGCACCTTGAAGACGATCAAGAAGCTCATCTATTCTAGGAATAGGATACTTGTTCTTGACTGTTGATTGATTCAACCCTCGGTAATCAATACATAGTCGAAGTGTCCCATCTTTCTTTTTCTGGAATAGTACTGGGGCTCCCCACGGTGAGTTGCTAGGCCGGATGTAACCCTGATCCAACAGTTGCTTGAGCTGTTTCTTCAACTCAATTGCTTCTGGTATGGACATTCTATAAGGTCTCTTTGCAATTGGTGCAGCTCCAAGCACTAGTCTAATTTCATGATCTCCTTCTCTTGGAGGCGGAAGTTCAATCAATTCCTCAGGGAATACGTTAGAGTATTCCTTTAGCCAAGAAGGTCCTTCATGAGACTCTTGCTTTTGATCTAACTTGTTGAGTTTGATCAGGTAAACGGGTAATCCTTTTCTGACTCCTTTTATGATCTGAGATACTTTGGCTAATTGGATTCTTGGCACTCCTGCCTCACCTTGAGTTGTGACAAACTCCCTTTCAGAGTTTTGAAAGGAAACTTGACCCTTTCCACAGTGGATGTGGGCGTCATTAGGCTTAAGCCAATCCATCCCGAGTAGACACTCATGGATACCTAAATTCATGACTCTGAATTTGACTGAGGTTTTCTTTCCTCCTAGAAAGAATTCCACCTTAGCAGTTTGCCTGGTACAAGTTACCTCACGACCGTTTGCCAATTCCACCCCAGCAGGGTAGGTGCTTCTACTGTGGCTATTCCTAATCTTTTTGCACATGCTGGTGAAATAAAGGAATGTGTATTGCCACAATCAATCAAGGTTTTGAAACCTTTACCTTGATAGTCCGACGGTGTCTGAATTACCGAGAACTGGCGATTCGGCCCTTTCTTGTGTAAAGCGGCATGGACTGTCGCTCTTTCGAATTCTGCTTCCATAGTCGGATCTTCCTCTTCTTCTTCTTCGCATCTTTGCCTATTGGCAATGCAAGCAGTTCTTCCTCTTCCACAGGTGGCGGCTCCTTGACCGCGGCCTGCACCTTGGAAAGGCATTTGACGATGTCCCCCGCTGAGCTTGGGACATTGCCTCTTGAAGTGACCGGGTTCGTTGTAGTGGAAACATCGGAGGTTTCGGCCATTACTTTGAGTAGGAACAAAGTTGTTGACATTATTTGTCCTTGCTTTCTTCCTTTGTCCCTGATTGTGACCTTGAACTCTCTTCACTTGGGGTCTGAATGCTCCTCTATTCGAGTCACTATAGGACCAAGTTTTGTTACCCCTTGGTCTAGCTTGCACCTCTTGAATTATAGGGGCCGCTCTAATGAGTGCATCCTGAAGATCTGATGGACGCATAGATTCGAGATGAGTATTTACGGGTGAATTTAAGCCCGCGCAAAATTTGGACACCTGCTGCGTCATGTCCATCTGTGGCGCATACTTTAAGAGTGAGACAAATTTAGAGTAGTATGCGTCAAGGGTGAGTCCTAGCTATTTTAGCTCGTAGAACTCATTCATTTTCTGTGTAGGATATGCAGGTGGCAAATATCTCCCCTGCACGGCTTTCTTTAACTTCTCCCACCCTGCACCACTGTTTCCACCATAGTCTAGCTTCGCCGGTGAGTTTTAACTTGGTGAGCATGGCCTGATTGGTAGGTGCAGTACCAGCTGCTTCAAAGTAATCCTCCATAGATTCAATCCAAATTTCAGCATCAGACTGGATGAATCTGCCTCTCCCGTCAAACTCGGGTGGCTTTATCTACTTGAGGAGGAACTTCTTCTCCTGGGTCACAGCAGTACTTGATGTAGGGGGCGAATTTGGAACCTGTACCTGGGGTTGTGCCTGGATAAAAGTTTTCTTAACGTTATTATATGATAATTGACGTTAGCTTATCTTTAGTTCAGCTATCTCGTAAATAATGAAGCTAATTAACTTTTTAACAACTCTGATGCATAGCCAGATATTGATAAAAGAAATATTTATTTATATTTACATGGGCGTAACCTTATACAACATCTCGTGTGATGATAATCCAATCATTACATTCAGTTTGGGGAGAACAACGTTGTATTGCATTTGTCTATAGGAACTGTGTAGTAGTAGGGTTCTAGGTCATGGCTCTTTAGGAATCGATAATTCATTGGAAGTTCAGGATACCCTTTTCGTTGGAATCCATACTTCTCATGGCGGCCCAACACTTTAATCCTGTCGGCTGGGATTACACGGGTTACTTCCTCATATACATATGAGTTCATTTCAACCCTCTGACCTTGAATATGTAAAGTCGAATTTACGTGAGCTTCCACAAAAATAAATAGCTTCACGACTTTCAAGTCTTCCAACCACTTGATCCTCTTTAGGTTGGTCTATAGATAAGCGAACCGGTGGGCAGCTATGTAGTAGATTCTTGAAGACCCCGTCCATCTTCATTCTATGTATAAAGGTGATGGATTATAAATCTTCTCCAGGATGTTCATCATCCCAATTATTTGTCTACAAAGCGGAGAATGCATTGCAGTCATAAACATGACCTGAAACACCAAAAACTTGTTCCACGCTTCATAGTTCTGCAAGACAGCATTGAAGATGAGGAAATGTTTGGACAGCAACAATTTCTTTATTTCATTTTATTGAGATCTCATAAAAACAATTCCGTTGTTGGTCGGCTCTGATACCAACTGTAACGTGTCCCATAGTATCATCCAGGACACGTCTTAGCAGTCCATCGAAAAGGATGTCTAGAAAGCTCCGCTCGGCACTCCCATGGAATGTTACGAGTTTTGCGATCTAGTTCTTCCTGCGTCTGCCATGTAGCAGAAGTATCCTGGCCGTTCCCACTTAGGATCGATCGGAATTAGGGTTTTCCTAATGGGTCATTAGCTAACAGCAACTAGCCATTTCCATTAATCAACCCAGTTGTATGGCAAACTGCTAAGGAAGTGTTCTTTCCTTTTTGAGTGTATCAACAGTCGTTCCCAAGGTGTCTTGTAACTTGGCAAGATCTCTTATATTCTAGTGTAGGGCATACCCAACTTTGTTAACCCTAAGGTACCTTAGATATGCTAGTTTCTATTTTACAATTTTCCTTATTTAGAAGGATATCCAAAAATACATCCTTTTGCAAGATAACTTGCGTAAGGATCTGCCGTCCTTGATAAGGGTTTCTCCCTTTTCTCCTTGTGAATCAATCACAAAATGATTTCATACATGTTGCGCAAGTCCTGTGATGGAATAATCTGTTTAGATTCTTTAAGCTGACGTATGTCAAGCCTAGGGTTTCTTCATTCAAGAAGCTTAGGGACAAACCGTAGTTTCTATCTTTATGAATTTATTGTCCCTACGGTAAGGAAAGTAGTCAAGTGTTTAGGGTATGAATGTTTCTATGTTTAGATTGGTTCAGTTATCTTTTGGAAGGTAATCTTAATCGTCTTGTCACGATTTTACTATCCTTGTGACAATTAACTTTCCCAATCAATACAGTTTAATTTGGCATATAGCATAATGCCAAGGTGATACAAAGAGTGACAATACTCCTTTGGACAAAAAGGCCTAGCTGTGAAATTGGTGTATACACACTTTATTAGTCCCAAGTCCTCAAATAGCAAGGGAAAAGTGTTAATAGAGTGTCATCCAGTAGTCCCCTTTTACATTTTCTTCCCAAATGAATTCGTATAACTAATTTTTATACTTGTTAATTCCTAACATTTAACTTCCATTTTCTTTAAAAGATGAGCTCATGCCAAATAACAACAATTTCCTTGCTAAGATGTGCAGCTAGCAAAGATAACTCCCTAGTAATTTGAGCATCAAAAGAAACCTTTCTTGAATTTAGCTATTTACCATGAATCGTTGCGAAAGGAATAAGACTAATGGTGCAAGATATAATTTCTACACTTTAGGAATATATTACTATAGTAAATGGCTAATCTTGCTTGTAATTTTATAATGCTTGATGCGATTTGAAGAAAGCTAAGTTGTATACATTGTCATTCATAAGCTAACTCCTTCGTTAAAAATAACTCGAACAAATATATCCTATCCTTAACAATTTTTCTTTGCATGATCGACTTAAAACCGAATTAACACCAAGAAGAAAAAACCTGGCTTGGAGGTGAGATATCCACATGGATACCGGGAGATGACCCTCCCGCCGCTACACCTTGGACTTTCTTCGGCGGCATCGTAGTTCGAATGTGAGATAGCCTTTTCCTTTTTCTTCTTGGAATTCCACCGTCTTCTCCTTCCTTTTCTTTTACCTTTTTCCCACTCTCCCTCCTTCACTCCCTCTTTTCACTCCCTCTACTTCCCTCCCTATCTTTTATCTCACGGTTATTTCTCATTTACGAAATACCATATGAGACCATGATGATGAATTGGATTTTTTTAGGACATGGGAGTGTGTGGACACCGGCTTATTTGATAAGACTAAGAACACAAAGCTTAGCTACGAGAGCACTTGCACAAAAAGATTTAAAAAATGAGTGAAGGAATTTATGCAAGAAAATGGAAGTCTGCAAGGTAGCCTAAGGACAAAGTAGGCCTATGGTTGTGACTTGAATAGTCTGAAGAGCTATGAGGGGGGGAAAAAGGGCAAGGGCTTAGGGGGGATTTAAAAAAATCCAGAGGGGGAAAAACAAGGCCTTAGGGGGAATTATACTCGGGAAGGGGGGGGAAACAAGGCCTTAAGGGGGATTCAAAGCCCGGGAGGGGGGGGGGGGGGGAAACAAGGCCTTAAGGGAGATTTAAAGCCCGGGAGGGGGGGGGGGAAAACAAGGCCTTAAGGGGGATTTAAAGCCCGGGAGGGGGGGGAAACAAGGCCTTAGAGGGGAAATTTAAAAACCCGGGAGGGGGGTAATAAGGGCTTAGGGGGGATTAGTGGGAAGGGGGCTTAAGGAAGCCCCCTTAGAAGCTTCTTTAAAGAAGCTTCTAAGAAGCTTCGTGGAAGAGGGACGATGGTATGGCGGCGGCTGTCAACGCCACAGGCGATGGCGTCCCCTAGTCCGGCGGCTAATGGCTTCCCTAGCAGCACCTTCTCCAGTGCGGCAACATCTGCGGCTTCCTCCCTCACTCTTCATGCAGCACGGCAGCACCTACCTCCCTTCTCCCGCTCTCCCTCCTCACGCTTTATATAGTGGAGGGAGGGGGATCTTCTCTTCGTGCGTGTCGACACGCATGTCCTCCCTCCCTCCACAGGCTCCACCAAGGAGCCTAGTATCTCCTTCTATTCCCCTCCCCCTCCAGCTCGTCAGTCGGCTGGAGGAATAAGGGGGGAATTAATTAAACAAATTTTCAATAAGTCCCAATTATTTAATCAATGCGGAATATTACATTGCCAAACAACGAAATGGGAAGAAGCCCCCTTCCTAGTGAGAATGGTCAATTAGCAAAAAGTATGACCTCTAGGCATCATCAGGTCTGTACTTCTAGAAATTTCCACAATCCAATTTTTAGTTTCCTTTATATCTTAAATATAGAGCATATTGGCAAAAACTACTGCTTACTATTGGGAAGGCCTTGGCTATGCCAAGAAAAAGTGAGTCATAACTAGGATAAGGATAAATAGACGGTCTGAAGAAATCACTACAAGGTAATGGTCTCTTGACCAATGTTGCCCCATCCATCCCACACTATCAACTAGCTATAACTGAAATAGTCAACATGATCAACGATCTAAGTGACAATGAAAAAGAAGAGTTCTTAAAGGTTAATATCGACCTGCAACCCTAGTATTTCATCAATGTTCTCTAAATTAGTGAACAATACATGCAACCCCAGAGTCTACAAGCTCAAGCTCTACAAGAGCAAAAGTAAGATAATAATAGTCCAGATAGTTCCATAGATGCAAAAAGTAACAAGAGTCAAAGAAGATGAGTTGAACATAGTCTATCTAGGTCTTAAGATTAGTGCTAAACTGCAACCATATTTTCATCAACAACTCATTAGTTTGCTGACCAAATTCAAGTATGTGGTTGTATGCTATTCCAATCTGGATGCAACATTACAAAATGAACCCTCACATGGCTAAGTGGGTCAAAGAGGAGTTGGATTGACCAGTGAGAGTAGGTTTTATTGGTCCAATAGATTGCGTGGATTGGATAACTTTATCATTATTCTAAAGAAAAACAAGAAGCTCTAGATATGTATGGATTACCAGAACCTTAACCCACCCACAATATTGGATCCTTTCCCTATCCCTTATCTGGATACCATACTGGATGTAGTTGGCCACAAGATATACTCCTTTATCAATGGTTTCAGTGGATACAATCAAGTGCACCTTGATCCAAAAAACCAAGCTAAAACAACTTTCATCACTACATGGGGAGTATATGTATGCACAGTGATCTGGTTTGGTCTCAAGAATGCTTCGATCTCCTTTCAGAGAGACATACAAGAGATCTTTGGGCTCTGCCTTATGGATTTTATGAGGGTCTTCTTGGGTGATTTTACTGTCTTTGGAATGCTCATGCTTCACTTGATGCACCTCTGCCTTTGTCTCACCAGATGCCAAGAGATTAGTCTAAGTTTAAATCTAGAAATGTACATTAGTTGTTCAAGGTGGTATTTTGCTAGGCCACATCATTTCGCAAAATGGCATCATTGTTGACCCTGTCAAAGTGGTAGCAATTATGAAAGATTTAGTACTATATTTTCCATTTGCATTACTCTATTTCTTAGACCCAAATTGATGGCATGATTCGCACCTAAGTTTTTTGGCACATCTGTCTATTCCACTCAACAAATTGGTGCATGTCGCCAAATCAACGTATCAATGGAATGAAGAAGCCAACTTGGCATTCTAATGCCTCTGGCTCTTACTCTTCAAAGCTCCTATTGTACTTCTACTAGATTGGACAAAGACCTTCCATGTATTTGTAGGTGCATCTGACCTTGCTATTGGCAGCATGCTTATGTAGTAGGATACTAATGGTTGGTTCTGACCTATGTTTTATGCTAACAAAAGATTATTTAATTCTACAAAAATTATTCAATAATCGAAAGAGAATGACTGAGGCCAACACAAGCTCTCCACAAAGAGAGTACATATTTTATCCATACCTAATTAATTAAATCAAATGAATTTTTCAAACCATTCACATATTTAATAAAATTTTAGATACCTATTTAAGATTATGTTAATTACTATTGAGTACTTTTATTTGCACTTAAAACATAGCTCATTTTCTTTTCTATCAGTGATCTGCAATTTAGATGCATGATCCGTGATGTACTTTTTCGGAGGAGGGGGGCATTTTTTTTCTGTGAAAAAAAAAGATGGTGCCCTTATTCCTCATGACAATTTGAATGGAGGAGGCATGGAGAGCCTAAAAGTAAGGCATAAAATTGATCATTGCCATGAGATCCTCTATTTTCTCTCCTCCAATCGCTACCTCCCCTTGTAAAATGGCCACCTAAATGAAATTTTGAATTTCTAGTCTTTCTCTCTCCTCTTTATGTGTGTTCTTGTGCTTTATCTATGAGAGAAGGGGGCTGCTGAGATGACGTGAGATATGGATCGTGGGATGATGCTAGAGTGTTAAGGAGCATAGATCAAGGTTATGAGGATCATCAATGGTTGTTGGGAAGTGTTAGCAGGCCTCCAATCACAAGGCGCATATGCTATAAAGTGCGGTTATATGAGTAAGTTGTAAACTTATTTGTTGTATGATAAATTCCATTGGTAAATGGTTGCATTTGGTTGTCAATGCTGTGATGTATCAAAAATGTTAAGAAAATCAAGAAAAATCAGTCATCTAATAATTTATTTATAAATAAGCAAAACACGTAACATTGTAGTTTTAAGGAAAATCATGAGTTTTTGGGGTTTTGTTGTATATATGGTGTTCCTATGGAATGGAATGTGATATAAAAATAATTCTCAATAAGTCTAATCAACCCATATCAGTAAATTAAAAAATATAAATATTGATCAATAAAAAAATAGAAAAAAATAGAAAAAAGAGAAAATTAAAATTTTAGGTCCAAAAAATAGGAAAAAATCATATTTGTGTTTCTGAATGTATGATAAGGTTGGGGCATGAGGGTGAGCCACAGTTCAACCCTATCTTTATGTTAGAGTGGGTATTTACTACTTTTATAAAGCAAACATACATAAAACATGCTCTCTAAATCTACCACCAAATGCCCAATCTTATGTCGTAGGGAGAAGGGGGACATTAAGGGCTAATAGTATGCTGAATTTTGATTTTTTTATACATGGCATATAAGACATGTAGTTTTTAAAGTTTAGAGGATGCAGTAGCACTACAAATCATACACAATTGCATTGCATGCAACACATGGTATTGTCCTGGATGCACAACAATTGTTTTCATGAACAATTGTCTACATGGAGGAGGTGAGCTACCCTAAGCCGTAGGGTTAGTGGTTTGTCTCCTTGGGGAGTGTACAGTGAGGAATATATTACATCTCTTAGAATGATTTATTAAAAGAGTCGAGCATGTATCATACATGTTCTATGTATGAGTGGCGCATCTTGAGACCAATCTCGAGATATAGGAGAGTTGTAGTGGGGCCGTTGCAATCAGACAAGGTGCATCCCCTTTGTCTATGCTTACATAGTGTGTTACACCGATATGTGTAGGGATTCCCTCTTTTAGGAGTGTGGAAAGGGTTATCCATTAGATTACAATCCATACAAACACGAAGTTCTATATTAGAGGTTAGGGTAGTATACCCCTTAGATGCTCCTAGCCCGCGAGGCCATGGGGTGGTTTGGGTGCATAGTAGAGGTCCCACTGTGCCATAGAGCCAGTGTCGGGACCATTTTAGGTCTTGAAAAGTTGTGGGTTTTTCGAGAGTCACTAATAAGTGGAAATCTCCTAATCTTGGATGATAGGGACCACTTTATTAGTGTATGCCAAAAGGTAGTGAAATAGGTCCAAAAGAGTGTCGAGCTGAGCTTAAAAAGTAAGAAAAGCACAAAGGAGTAGTCTGATAGCCCTGCAAGGGAGGGTTCTTAGTAACCCCAACCCCATGCATAGTCCGTTAGGAGGAGGGGGAAGTTCCAATACTTTTCCTCTCCCAATTAGTCAACCCACTATTATAGTTTCCATTTATCAGGGACTCTTAGCGAATCTGATCATCATGGGGCAACCCATTACAATCCCAACAAGAATTTTGGACTTGCTAGCCTTGGGGTTTCCTCTATTCATTTTTAATTGGTTAGCAGAGGAAGATGTGAAACTTCATATTAATGAATTCCAAAAGTTATTGTTAACTATTGAATCCAAGATGAAGAACACTTGATGATGTTCTTTAATATGACTCTGAAAGGATGAGTTGTAGTATCACTTTGCAGATTCCCTAGCCATTTATGCTTTTGTTGAAAATGTCTTTTTCAATTGTGGTCTGAGGGAGTTCGTACAATTACCTTTTAACATTAGTCCATGACTACTTTGGGGTCTTCTTGCTAACATGTCCTATTTTGGCCATCGATGGGGCTAGTTTGGGTCATGAGTCAAGTAGCAATTGAGCATCTTTCTATTATGTCATATGGATGCATAGAATAGTTTATCATCATATTCATCAGACACCCCTTACTATTTATATAGGGGGGTTAGCCAATAACCTAATGCTCTCAGTGTAGGGCCTAAGGAGCCCTTATCCTTGGTCGATCATGTGCTTCAATGGAGTTATATTGGGACCAAGGGTGTATTTTAGCATTACGATCCTGAATGGTAATTTTGAAAATTATCTCGTTAGGCCAAGAGGGCTAGTCATCCTGTAGTGAAATGTCACATTTCATTAGGCCAAGAGGGCCATGTGTTTGTTTAGTAGTGCGGGTGTGGTTAATGGGTTTTGTTTTAGTGTTGCACTAGACAAATTTAGTAGAACCTAGAGGGAGCCTCTTGCTATGTGAAATCTTCTTGTGGCCAAGTCAAGGTGAAGTTCTTCCTTAATGAGTACTTTTATTTTCTGCTCTATGCATTTATATACTTGGGGAGAATTGTTCTTTTGTTAAGGACCGGCAATCAAGGCATGAAGTCCCAAGGTTAGGTTACGTATATCTGGGGGAGGTTTGAGTAGTTGTCTACCTCTTATAAAGACATTGCTAGACATTCTAAGACCTATTTTTAGAAGGCAATCCGAGTGACCCTGTTTTGCAACCCTTCTAGATACCTATTCTACGAGTCCGTACTAGTGTGAGACAGTTAGAAAAGCCTATCAAAATTTAAAAAAAGAGAAAATTTTGAATATACTTGAAATATAAAAAATACAGATTTTTGTTGTAAAAAGGGGTTCTAATCCCTAAAATAGAAAAAATAAGAAAGAAAAATCTTAAGAGTAGTCGTTATCGCCTTGTGAAGGCTTGGTAGTTCCTGGGGACAAGCTAATGCCTTGTTTTCCTAGGAATAGCATCTAGCTGGAAAAGAAATACTAAGGAAAGTTGGAGCAAAAAAAAAAGTAAGCAGAAGAGAAAAATATTGAAGTGCCTCCTTGCAAGAGCTTGATAGGTTCTTGGGTACCGAGTCAGGAGGCCAATGCCATGTTCTCCTTGTGTCACTATGCTCAGCTCCCTCCTTTTTACACACCGAGTAAAGAAACCTTTAAAGAAAAATGTGTTAAAAGAAAATTTATGATGACTAGACTATAGGAGTCCTCACCTAATAAGAGTTCCTGGTCTAGCTGTCCTAAGTTAGGTAGGTAGTTTAGGCCACTACCTAGGATGACTTGTTTGATGGTTCTTTTTAGCCAGTCTCTCTGTTGGAGTAGTTGGTTTTTAGCAACTAGCTCAGACTTTTGTTAGATTATGCTGAGCCTATCCCTCGTGAGTTTCACATCTTGATTTTGTTAAGGGGTAGGGTGAGAGTTGTTCTTGTGCTTTGTAGTGTATTCTATTTTGTGGTAGAGTGATGCTTTTTATGGTTGTTATTTGTGTAGATCAATTCGTGGGATTAGACATGCTAAGTTACCCTATCCCATGGTTTGCCAATGAGAGTAGAATCTAAACACCTAGAAAGTGTCAGAGAGGAGCAGAGTAATGCAAATTTTATGCAAGAATTTTGATAGAAGGCGGAAGATGCAAATTCGATAATTTTTAGAGACCGTGGAAGACGGGAATGCAAATTTTGACCATTGCAGTGGTTGTGCATTTTTCATAATTTTTTTGACTACCGAATTGAAGCAAGATGACTTCTCAGCCATTTGGGACATCAAGCTAGATGCACAGGATTTGTTGGATTGCCAATCGGGCATCGGATGGAGACGAAGTCGGAAGTTGGGCACAAAGGGCCAAGAGGAAGTGTGAAAGTGACTTGGGGGGGGGGGGGGGGGGAGGGGAGGGGCGAGATTTGAAAGGTCATGAATTAAAGGCCTACCCCCGGGAAAAAAAAGTCAAATTGTGTGAGGGGGGCTTTTTTTTCATGAAAGAAAAAAGATGGCACCCTTGTTCATCACGACAATTTGGATGAAGGAGGCATGGAGGGCCTGAAAGCAAGGCATACATCTAATAATTGCCATGGAATCCTTGAGTTTTTCCCCTCCAATCGCTGCCTCCTGCTTGCAAAATGACTGTTTGAATGAAATTCTAAATTTCTAGTCTTTCTCTTTCCTCCCTCCTCTCTCCTCTTAATGTGTATTCTCATGCTTAATCTATGAGAGAAGGGGTTGGACTGAGACACAAGGTATGGATTGTGGGATGATGATGAAGCATGAAGGAGCCTAGATCAAGGTTGGAAGGAGTGTCAATGGCTATTGGGAAGCACCAGTGGGCCTCTAATCATGAGATGGGTATGATATAAAGTGCGGTTTTGTGAGCAAATCGTAAATTTAATTGTTTTATGATATGAAAATGATTGCATTTGGTTGTCAATGCTATGATCTATCAAAAATAATAAAGAAATCAAGAAAACCAATCATCTAATAATTTATTTATAAACACACAAAACCCATAATATTGTAGTTTTAAGGAAAATCATGAGTTTTTGGAGTTTTGCTGTATATATGGTGTTCCTATGGAATGGAATGTGATATAAAAATAATTCTCAATAAGTCTAATCATTCCATATTAGTAAATTAAAAAATATCAATATTTATCAATAAATAAATAGAGAAAAATAGAAAAAATAGAGAAAAATAGAGTTTTAGGTCTAAAAAATAGGAAAAAATCAAATTTTCATTTTTGAATATATGATAAGGCTAGGGCATGAGGATGAGCCACAGTTCAACCCTATCTTTATGTTAGAGTGGGTATTTATTGCTTTTATAAAGAAAAATACATAAAGCATGCTCTTTAAACCTACCACCAAATGCCAATCTTAAGCGGTAGGGAGAAGGGGGTGTTAAGGACTAATAATATGATGAATTTTGATTTTTTTTCTGATGCATGACATATAGGACATGTGGTTTTTAAAGTTAAGAGGGTCCAATAGCATGAGCGTGCTATTGGTGCTAGTCCTATGCATAATATAGCAATTACATTTGAAGTAAAGGTATGAAAAGAAATATTTTAACACCTTCACAATGCTGGTTGTTGATGGAAAAATATTTGAGCACTATGAATCATACACAATTGCATTGCATGCAAAAATATTTGATGGAAAAATATTTGAGCACTATGAATCATACACAATTGCATTGCATGCAACACATGGTATCATCCAGGATGCACAACAATTGTTTTCATAAACAATGATCTACATTGAGGAGGTGAGGTACCCTAAGCCATTGTAGGGCTAGTGGTTTGTCTCCTTGGGGAGTGTACACTGAGGAATGTATTACATCTCCTGGAATGATTCATTAAAAGAGTGGAGTATGTATCATATGTGTCCCATTGATGAGCAATGCATCTTAGGGCCAATCCCCAAGGTGTAGGAGAGCCGAAATAGGGGCATGGCAATCAATCGAGGGACACTCCATTTGTATGTGCTTACGTGGTGTATTACATTGATATGTGTAGGGACTCTCTCTGAGGAGTGTGGGAAGGGTCGTATGTTGGATTGCAATCCATGCAAATGCGAAGTTATACATTAGAGGTTAGGGTAGTATACCCCTTAAACGCTCCTAGCTGCGAGGCCATGGGGTGGTTTGGTTGCATAGTAGAGGCCCAACTAGTGCCATAAAGCTAGTGTCATGCCCGTTTTAGGTCTTGACACTAAGTGCTATCCCAAAACTACCTTGTTTCACTATTAAAGGAGGGATAGTGGGGATATTGGGGCTAGTAGTAGGCATATGATTTTATCTATAAATGCCACCATATTGGCCTAGTCTTATGGGATTTCTTTGCTATCGAAAACCTTATTGGAAATCCTCATTCTTTTGATATTTTCTTGCATATCTTTTAGTCAATTTGATTGCATCAAACAAGGTACATGGTTTTTGAGCCATTACAACAGTAGAGAGGCTTGGCATAGATGTATTTTTGTAACTTAGCATCATCACTTATTCCCTCAACATACATGATCAAGTTCATGAAGTGATTTCTATACTCTCTTACTATGAAGTTCTATTGGTCAAGTTGATACCAATGCCTTGCTAACTGCTCATTTTCCACTAGAGACACAAATACTTGAACCACATGCATTTTAAAATCTTCCCAATCAATGAACTACTAATTTTCTATGCTTATGTAAGCACTAGCGCATGTAGGAAAATTCTTCCAAATGAAGAGAAACAAAGATAATCTTCTAATCATCAGGATGCAAGTAGAAGATATTGAAATATGATTGCAATTTAGAAGTCCATTATTGTAAGTTAGTTGGGGATGGCGATTTCCCATTGTACTTGCTAAGAATGAACTTATTATAGAGGTCATTAGGTCCATGCTTTCCATGAAGTCCTTACTACCCATACATGCCATGCTACCTATACATGACATGCTAACATGTTGTGCATTTATAACAATGTGCTACCCATTAAAGCCATGTTGCACATTTACACCATGCTATCCATTAAAGACATGTTGCCCATGAATGCCATGTTGGCCATTAATACCATACTACCCATGAATACCATGCTAGCCATTAATGCCATGCTATCCATGATTTGGATGAGCCACCTAAGCGCCATAATTGGGTCACCATTATTAGAAGGGCTCCTAGGATAAGTGAGCAGGCTTCTACCAATGGTGGGCTATAGTCTCACTAGGGGGTTGGTTGCATGGATAATAGGAGAGCTCAAAAGAGACTCTTCATTTTCGTGCAAGGGCTCACCAACATCATAAGTGTTAGATGGGATACCCCTAGCTCCAATGATGGCTTTTGGGCCATGCATTTGCTCCAATGGGGGAGGTCATCTCTCTTCAAGCTTAGACTTATTTGCCTTCTCTTGCATTGTAGTAGTAGCTAATTGGGTGACAAGAGTGGCGAGATGCTCCAATGCATGTTGACTTCAAGAGTTAAAGAAGGCCACTTATTTGATTGCAAGATCTATCTTAGAGAGTATTTGGTGGTGTTTGGCTACCATGTTATTATGTCTCTCCATATAGCAAAGTTCAACTAACATAGGGTATGGTTGAGCACGCTATAGGGGTCCATATCTAGTACTTTTTCTTCCATTTCTCCATTTTAGCCTTGGGTTGAGCTAGGCTGATTATTCATGGATACCTAGGAATCTCATATTTCCCTTTGAATCTCTTCTTGGGCATGTCCTTTGCCTCTTTATCCTGTCATTTTAGTGCAATCCACATGACCTTGTTACACAAAAATTGTTTTAACTTTTAGCTCGTAACTCTCATGGGAGAACTTTATAATTAGAATAAAAGGGGAGGATGCTCTCTTTGCAATGATGTGTAGAGCTCTCTAATAGAAATTTTTGTCTAAGATCCAATTTTCACTATTTGATCTTCTTTGGGGTTGAATTCCTATAGGATCTATTGCAAGCATACATATCATTGCTTACATTCTAGGGACTGAATACATGGACCACAACTATTTACAACCCATACAAAAGCCCATGATGTCACGCATCCAACCCTTTGCCATAATACATTTTGCAACAACCAATTTCCATTGTCAATATCTTCAAATGGGATAAGGAGAGTGTGGATAGGCAAAAAGGGAATATACCTGTATCTACAAATGAGTATTGGGCTCATAGACTTGAGAGTATTGGGCTCATAGACTTGAGGGGTGTGCAAAGTGCCTCCTCAATCCGTGTTGTGCACCCCTTCTGGGTCATTGGTGGCAATGGAGGGTCATCTCACTCTTATCTTGCCATCTTTCCTAGCATTGGCCTTTTTTCTTGACCAGACTAGACATGGCACTAGAATACTATGCTAATAAAAAATCAGACAATGAAATATTTATCTAAAGAGAGCTTTTTCTTTCAATGAAATATAGTAGCAATAATAAAAGTAAACCAAGGGAGGGATTACCTTAGTAGAGCTGAGTGACTCATTGGCTACTAACTTACCTCTTTTACAAAATCATTTGATTTACTTAAGGGTATATGATCATAGGTAGCACAAAAATCTAAGGCTAATTGAGTCAAGATTAATATTGAAGTAAAGAGAGGGATGAATGCTTATGAGATATCAAATAAGACCTAGACTTGGCAGTATGCAAGATTGGCTCGATCTCTCTATCAACAAATAATGGAGAGATTACAAGGGAAACAAAAATACTCAAGTAGTACCTCTTACAGCTTGCTAAAGTCAGATGATGCTATAGTTCTAGTAAACCAGCTAGCTTTCGATGGTTTGGTGTTTACTAGTGGATTGACAAGATGCTCAACTGTGTAAGCATCCCATGTAATAAGACAAACTCAAATGCTTTAGAGTGTTACTAATGTCTTGCTACAATTCTTATTTTCTCTCTTAGATGCATCCCCCAGCTCCTTTGCTACATGATGCCCTATTGCAACAACTTGCTGCTAAATTAAGGTAGCCAAATCATGTTGCCAACAAGTGAATGCTCTCCTAATCCACCTCCAAATTGGTGTTCAGGACTACTTTGCTAGAGCAATATCTATGAAAGTAAGTAGCCTACTGACTTGATTAGAAAGGGAATGGCCCAACTTGATCTCAACATCCCATATGGCTTGAAATTATTAATTGAGGACTACCCATGTGCAGTAGATGGGATGCGATCCATTCCCAATCCCTCAGGTTGACTCAAAGTGGACATTTCAAGAATTTCTACAACAACCTATGATTATTGATGGTGCAAGCTCTGAGGGTAAACCATCATCTTTGGTTTGAGTGAGATCCAAGCAATGAAGCCCCTAGTGCCAATTGAAAATGTATAAAATTTCTACTAACAAAATGGAGAACCAGAAATCTACATAGTCCACAAATCCTAATGTGTCTCTACAACAAGACAAGCCTTTGCATTGAGTATGCCATAGCAAGCATAGTATGCACATGGAGCTTCTTTACTATCAATTAGCTCCTTTTAGGTACCATGTCTACATGGACAACTGTTTCTCTATTATTCCAAACACATAAAATTCTCAACAAGCACCCCCTGGACTCCAAAGATGGCCCTTAAAAACTCACCCCTTTTCTCAAATTCCAAATATAGCAATTGCACAATGGCTTCCACATTATCTCAAATCTTAGGCTATCTTAGCTAATAAAACTAAATGATTCCTTGGATAGCACCAAACAACTACAAAATGTGCTCTCAAACATACACATCCAATCCTTTCTACTAATTCTAGTGCTCTCAAACAGAATGTGCCCTCAAACATACAGATCCAATCCTTTCTACTAATTCTAGTGGTTTCATGAGAACCCAATCAAGTTGTACAATCACTATGGAAATTTAGGGTCGGCACATGCCCTTGAGCCTGGAGTCTCAAAGGGATGCTTTGTTTTTCCTTACTACTTATCTCCTTGCAAATACTAATAATTTTCCTATCATTGAGCATTCACTTACTTCCAATGCTAGATACTTCTCAAATGTTCATACTCAAAACAACCTTGCATGTTCCAATGGATCTTACATAATTGACCCCGAATATATAAATGGTAATACATCAATAGTTTCTAGAGATACTACAAGGTTGTTTTCCACTTTAAATGTAAAGGTCCCAAATCATGGGATTGCTTCACTAGAAAGTAATGGGTCTATTGAGTATGCAAATAACAAATGTTTCAATGTCTAGATTCATAATGCAGGTGTCTTGACCATGGACTTAGTCTTAGGAAGTCATCCTTATAGACCTAAGATTGCAAATCAATTATGAGCTCTATCAGCTCCTATCTAGGATCTACATTTTCATTCTACGTAAGCAATAGCTATATCCATTGTCTTGCTTCTAGAAAATTTCTTTCCTTAGACTTGATTTAAAGCACAAAAGGAAGAAGAGACTATTCCTTTTTCTTGTAGATTAGTGCATTTTCTCTTATATTGGTGGTCGTATATCCAACATACATATGCTCTTAGTGATCACTATTCCCAACCATGAGAGAAGTTCAAGTACTATACCTTGCTCTCCAAGTCTTGATGATGTTACTCAAAACCTTTCAGCATGCATAAATGCCCCTTGCAAAATTTGGACTAGGTTTGATAGGTGGCAATGTAGACTTGGCTTCTTCCAACATGACCTTGCTTAAGATGTTTGGAGATTTCCAAAAAAGAAAACCATCTAAGAGAAATGTGCACTTTTGCATTTGTGAACATGCCATGGGGGCAATCTATAATGGCATTAGACTTCATAAGTGGTGGGCTTATGCATGTTAAGTACCAAAAAAGAGGGAGTTTGTGGATAGATTTGGAGCTCTCTTTTCCTACTACTATAGGTGAAAGAGTGTAGGGATTTTATGTTGAATATACAAGGATTCTAGAGCTTTTGCTCTAAGAATACACTATTATTTAAACGATTTTGATTCAAGTATTACATTGAGGATGTCGATAGGGGCACAAAATGGTATTTTCTTGAGTGGGTTGAAAAGCCTACGAAAGAGCTTTTTGCTCTCTAGAATTGCATAGGGAGTTCGAATAGCATTATGGCCAAGTGAGTGCTACAGAATAGCTTACTCTAGAGATAGAGAAGATTGTTATATCCTTGCAAGCTACAAATTTTCCTTCATAGATTGAATTCAAAAGACTCTTGGAAGATGAGAGAGTAGAGTACAATCTTAAGATAGAGTGAAATGATGTTTGGAAAGATGTGTCTAAATTACTAAAAAGATAGAGAAGAAGGGAGCAATTAACTATGCCTAGGCTTGTTGCTAGTCCAGAGACAGCAGGTTGTGCTAAGGTAATCATAGATAGTGCCTTCTACTATTCCTTCAAGGGATGATGTAATTGATGATCTTGTTAAGAATATGCAAGATTCATAGATGAAGCTTGCAAAGCTTGAAGATCCAAGAAGATGAGTAGCCTCAAATAATCCACCTAGAGGAGAATTTATCCATAGATATATTTGTGTGATATTCTAGATCATGATCACAAGTATTGTGATTTGTATAGAAAGGCTTTATGCAATTTTTATTTTTAGGAAGGAAGACAAGATTCATGCCAATGAGACAGGATTTCCCGTTGCTACTAATTCTGGGAAAGGAGGTATATAGAAAATTCTTCATGATTTATCTATGTGGAATTCGTATGTAGATTCTTAAGATCTAGGTCTAGATCCTAATACATTACCATTTAGGGGGGTAGTGTGAGACTATGTCCCTTAGGGGTGAGAGGTTAACATTGTACTTATTTCTCATTTTCATTGAACTAATTGTGGTACTTGCTCACTTCAAGATTTGACTATTCACACATGCAACTCTCTTAGCTTCACAAAGATGGCTGTTGGGCGACTCTAGTTGAGACAACCAAGATGTTCCATAAGATGCCAACCTCTTTGAGCTACATGAGAAGGTTTCTCTTGAAGCAAGTCAAGCCTCTTGAGTTCAAATGCACGGGTAAGGACATCAAGTCTAATGCCAAGGTGTGGATGGAGTTCATGGAGGCTTAGTTCATGGCTACAGGGAGGAGTGTTGCTAACCAACAATGATTGCCAAGCTTAAGCTAGTCAAAGAAGCCTACCTTTGGTGGACGTAGTAGTGCAAAGACAATTGTACCTCTAAAGCTAAATTTATTCAGGAACAAGGTAAGAAAGTTGTATAAGCAAGACATTGACCTATACATTCAAATCTATTAAGATAAATGAAATTTTCAATGTGATCCAAAAAACTCTACCCCTCAAAGTGTACCAGTCTCTCTTGCTTACCCTTATGCCCTAGTCATGGATGCTAATGAGAACATGGAAAGATTCTACCAAGGTCTAAATCCTCTATTGAATGCTCAACTATTAGCCATGTAATCAAGTGATCTTCAAGATGATCTTGTACATTGAAGCCACTAATTGATCTCCTTGACAAGAATTTTCAATAGCTAATGTTATGGGTATGTATAATTTGAATAATCCACTATAGCAACCAAAGAAGTTTCCTAAAAGAGGACAATCAAATCAACAAAGTGGCCAAAGCCAAAACGAAAAGTCCAAGCTTGTTGATATTCCAACCCAATCAAATGATAGCAATGATGGATGGAAATTTTTAAATTGTAATGAAGTAGGGCACTTCAAACCCCAATTCCCTGAACTAAATAACAACAATGGACAAATAGCCTTTAACTATAGAATGCCAATGAAAATAGAGCTATTTATGGCCAACACAAGAGACATGTAGCGCCATCCCGAGCTACATTGAGGAATAGAAAGTAGAGGATGATTTATGCATTCTATAAGAAATTAGGATTTTTAAAAAGTGAGTATTTCATTTAGGATTTTTGAGATTACATTTGAAATTTTCTTTAGAATTTTAAATCTTTTAAAGTTTTCCTATCCAAGATGAGAGAGGAAGATTAGATTTACGCAATGTTAGAGCTACCCATTTTGTGCACCCGCAAACATGATATTGAATATCACAAAGAAAGAGTAATTGAAATGAAAAAGTGCATGGATAACAATAGGGATACCAGTAAATACTCTTAATAAATGGTGGTTTGTTGTCCTCCACACGTGTTTAGGTTTTGCATTAAAAAGGTGGAGGTGTTAGTTAAAATATCTATTAATAAGTACCAAGATGGCTTAGCTTGATGCTTGTAAATTATACCTTTTATAGTGGAGAAAAACATGATCAATGTATTGCTACTTGTCTATGCTACAACTCTTATGTAGAGGAGAGGAATCCCAGAAGGTATGGATATCCAAAAATAAAGATATATTGAAACAGAAAAGTAATAAAAGAGATATTATACATAGCATAGTAGAGAAGAAAATTTTAGCATGGGATCTTGGAAAGTAGAAACACTCAAATAAAGAAAATAAAAAAAGATATGATCTTATATGAAAGATTCTCTAGTTAACTTTTGGAATAGACATAATTAACCCTAATTATACACTTAGAAAAATGTACTGATAATATTTAGTGGCACAACAGTACTTGTAATAACCACTCCATGAATTGTAAAAAAGGTGCAAAGATCAATGCTACTTTCTTTGTCTACACAAAATGTGCCACAATTCAAACTACATAGATGAATCTAGTAAACAATGGCAGTGGGTTTCATGTATCTAGGTCATCTAAGCACAAAGTGCACATCCCTCAGAGTGAGCATGGGCTGATAAATCAACAAATATTGATTCTTATCCAATCCCAACACTCTTAATATACATAATACAAATGTTTGCACATAAGATAT
Source organism: Lygodium microphyllum (assembly GCF_053477565.2). Lineage (NCBI taxonomy): Eukaryota > Viridiplantae > Streptophyta > Polypodiopsida > Schizaeales > Lygodiaceae > Lygodium > Lygodium microphyllum. Next base: position 68,460,709 of record NC_141161.1, read on the forward strand.
GTCCTATTTTTTATTTTTCTCTTCTAAACATCTAAGCAAGAGCAAGATGGCTTGTAGTTGATTTGCACCTCATACAAGTGTTGAGTCATCAATATCATGCCTCCTCTTGCTATGTTTCCTAAATGAAGAACCTTATCCTGATACTCCCAAATAAAGATTGATGCTAGGTATCTTAAGAGACAAGATCTCATCCTAGGATACATTTTTACCTTTAGCAACAAGCCAAATCGATGGCAACACAAGAACATGTTGAGCTCATTTGTCAATATCCTAAGTGTGTTTGATACCATGGCTGCAAAACCAAAACTACTAAGGGATCTATCTATCTTAGAATTTTCTCTCAGACCAAAAGAAAGGTCCAACCAATCTAGGAGATTTTCTATGGATTGAATTCATATATTTCTTCCTCTTCACCATCCCAAATCATTTCCTTTTAGAATATGTGAGCGTTCTTTGCAAAGCCCACAAGATTCTATGTACCTCTTCTTTGGGGATTAGTGCACATTGATTGCTATCACTTCCACTAGCCAATGCCTCCCTCATCCAAGTTGATGGTTATACTCTTGGGGGGTCCACTAGGGTTTACCGCATGGTACCACGTGAGTGCAAGGGAGGGGGGTTATTTACGGGAAGGAAGGTACATTTTATAAGGTAAGGTCCCTTAAATAGGGGGTAGATAAGGGGTATTTTCATATATTTATTGCATGCAAGTGACATCTCCTTATTACTACTAGTGAATCCCCCGTGGTTATACTTTCATGTTGAGTGGACTCAAAGGTTATTTCATGATATTGGCCTTTTGACATTCTCTCCCTAGACTCCATAATGTAGCTTGGTTTATGGGCACTGAAAGCATCTGTGCTCTTTCTTTTCCTTTGCACTATTTCTCTATTTTTATTTAGAACCAGCTTTCCATAGAATGGACTACTATCAATTGTACTTTGGACTATCTGCACAACACATCTTGGAGACGAAGTGTTTTGAGAAAGCACCCTACTCAATAGGGTGTCCATGTTTGGTCGATTTCTATGGTACTCCCTATCATAAAGCTAGTTGACCAAAACATTGAATGTATGAGTTGATCAAATCTATCACATAGGCATTGTGCAAGCATAATTTTATTTTCCCATCCTCCCCATCCATGTAGCTTGTATGCATGCTCTTAGGAGAAGTTAGTATTGGGGATTTGAGCATGCTCCAAAGGGGTGAGATGTGCCTATAGTTTCCATTGAGATTTTAGAAGTCAACTAGAGATAATTTTATGAATTGTGAAAAAGGAAGAGGAAAATGCACGTGTAAGTGACTGAGAGCTAGATTTTGGGACTTGTTTTGAAGCGCAAAAGTGGTCGGGAGATGTAAAATACCAATTTTTCATGGAAAATTGAACAATGGAAGATGGTTGAGCTTGAGTTTTCCTAGGTGGATTTTGATGCCAGGAACCCAACGCAAGTCTCTATTCATCGATCAGAGTTCATTTGACCCCCCATTTAATCCTCGCAAGGATTCATGTTATAAAGCAGCTATGTGATTGGGGAGCCAAAAAGAGTATGACAAAGGCCACATTGATAGATTTTGATGCCACGAAGCCAGTCCTCTAGTCAAATCATGAATCAAAATTCATTTGGGTCTCTATTTAGCAAAAAACCACTTGTTGGGCATTGTGAGTACTCAAAATCAAAACCGGTTATTTTAATGTTTAAAAGCTTAATTACTTGCTTAAGGGCTTTAAGCCCAAAATTCACACCACATGGGGGGCATCGTTTTTTCGGCATTCCATTTTTTAAATTAAAAAATGGATGATTGCACTTGTTATTGGCATTAGGGGGAAGCAAGGAGCTAAATGCTGATTTTCCATGCATTCAACCACTTCAAACAAATTAGAGCATGGTTGAGCAAATGAAAACTTCAATTTCTAATCTACCTCTCTCCTCTCTCCTCTTGATGGGTGCTTTCATGCTTTAATCTATGAGAGAAAGGGATGGGCTGAGATGTAAGATGTAGATCGTGGGATGATATTGGAGCACAAAGGAGCAGAGATTGAGATTTAAAGGAGTGTCAGAAGTTGTTGGGAAGCATGAGTGGGCCTCCAATAATGAGATGCACACGATATAAAGTGCAATTCTATGAGTAAGTCATAAATTTAATCGTTTTATGATAAATTCCATTCATAAATGGTTGAAGATGGTTGTATTTAGTTGTAAATTCTATGATCTATTAGAAATGTTAAGAAAATAAGAAAAAATCAGTCATCTAATAAAAATTTTTATAAACACACAAAACCCACAACATTGCAATTTTAAGGAAAATCATGAGTTTTTGGGACTCTGTTTTATATAAGGTATTTCTATGGAGTTGAATGTGATATAAAAATAATTCTCAATAAGATTAATAAATCCAAATCAATAAATTAGAAAATATTGATATTTATCAATAGATAAATAGAGAAAATTAGAAAAAATGGAAAAAAATACAATTTTTATGTTCCAAAATTGGAGAAAAATTATATTTGTACTTGTGGATGTATGATAAGGTTGAGGAATGAGGTTGAGCCACAATTTAGCCCTATCTTTATGTTAAAGTGGATATTGATTGCTTCTATGAAAAAAAAGCATTAAAAAAGTCTCTCTAAACCTACTATCACATGCATAATCTTAAGCGGTAGGGAGAAGGGGGGTGTTAAGAGTTGATAGTACTGTGAATTATAATTTTCTTTTAATGCATGGCATATCGGACATGTGGTTTTGAAAATTAAGAGGGTCCAGTAGCATGAGCATGCTCAGTGTGGACTCTATGCAATGCTGCACAATTACATTTAGAGTAAGGACATGAAAAGAGATGTTTTTGCACCTTCATAATGTTGGTTGTTGATGAAATAAATGTTTACGTACCATGAAGCATACACAATTGCATTGCATGCAACACATGGTATCATCGTAGATGCACAACAATTGTTTACATGAACCATGACCTACATTGAGGAGATGAGGTACCCTAAGCCGTGGGGCTAGTGATCGATCTCCTTGGGGAGTGCATAGTGAGGAATATATTACATCTCTTGGAACAATTCATTAAAAGTGTGGAGCATGTATCATATGTGTTCTATGTATGGACAGTGCATCTTGGGGCCAATCCTCGAGATGTGTAGGAGAGTAGTAGTAGGGCCGCAGCAATCAGTCGAGGGGCACTTCCTTTGTCTGTGCTTACATGGTGTATTACACTAATATGTGTAGGGAATCCCTCTGAGGAATGTGGAAAGGGTTACCCGTTGGATTACAATGCATACAAACACAAAGTTCTACATTAGAGGTGAGGATAGTATATTCCTTAGACGCTCCTAGCCGCGAGGCCGAGGGGTGTTTTGGGTGTGTAGTACAAGCCCAAATAGAGCCATAGAGCCAGTGTTGGGCCCGTTTTAGGTCCCAACAGGTGGTGCATTTTCTAGGAGCCACTAATAAGTGGCGGTCTTCAAATCTCAATCGATAGGGACTAGTTCATTAGTGTGTGCCAAAAGGGAGTGAGAAAGATTCAAAAGACCATCAAGCCAAGCTTCAGAAGCAAGAAAGAGTTGAATGGGCTAGAAGGTGGGCTGAAATTATTAGGAGATGATCTTCGCAAAGGAGTGGTCCGATAGCCCTATAAGGGAGGGGTCTTACTAACCCTAGCCCCACGCATAGTCTGTTAGGAGGAGGGGGAAGTTCCAGTACTTTCCCTCTCCCAATTAGTCAACCCACTTCAAGTGGGGTAGTAGTGCCATCCATTCAAAATCCTTTAGCGAATCCGGTTGTCAAGAACGTCAGACTTGCCAGTCGCCTTAGGATTTCCTCTACCCTTTTTTAATGGGTTAGAAGAGGAAGATGTGGAACTTCATATTAATGAATTTCAAAAGTTAATATTTAATTGTCGAATCCAAGATGAAAGACACTTGATGATGTTCTTTAATATGACTCTAAAAGGACGAGTTGTAGTATGGTATCACAACCTAGAGGCTGGAACCATAACTATGATTGCCCTATTTCTTGCAACCTTTCAAAGAGATTTTTCCCCTAAAAGGGGAGTTCATTATTGACTACATGTTCTCAGTGCAACACATCAAGAATCTCACAAGAATGTTCGAGGCTATGCATAGAAATTGAAGGAAGTATTTCATAAGTTGCAGACCTATATTCCCATTCTGGCTAACTCAGCTACAACTGTATGCTAGACTTTAAATTCAAGTGCAACTAAGTAGTGTTGTTCTTGTAACATTGATATAGCTATCACACAAGCATAGAAGGTAGAGTCGCGATTACAAGTGGCCTATACCTCTAGGGAAAAGTGGAATCTGAGTCTAGGTATTGAAAATACTTTAGCACTGACGAATGAAGGCTGGAGGCCAAGGGATGCCCATAAGTACTTCTAATGTGAGAGGAGGCATGATTCAAAATGTGCCCATGTTGCTAGCTCCTCCCAGTGTGACCATGCCTATGGCTAGTCAGATGGCTCCACCAAGTGTTGGAGGCCAAATAATAAATCCTAATGTTGTTTCGAGGAGTTAGCAGCTAATTCCTAATCAAGTGGCTAGGCCAAGGGAATGATAGGTACATGATCACGACTATGAGTCAAGTTCCTCGAATGTCCTTGGCGAAGTTAAGAATACAATGAAGCACTATAGTGACATAATCATCAAACAATATAGAAAAATAGCTATGGATGTCTTAAGAAGCAGAAGAATTTGATAGAGAGTCGATGTTGTGAAGAGGGGGTGCTCCCTCAAGTTACAACTGTAAGTGTTGTGGCGGCCAACATTTCCTTAGGAATTGTCCAAATGTTAAATGTTACGTATACAGAAAGTTTGGACACTTAGCTAGTACCAGAAAGATTAGCTCTCTCCAACAAGAAAGTAAACAACTACGTGGTCCAACCAACCATCGAGCACAAGGAAGTATTTGCAGCATAAAAAGTTTAAGAAAATTCTATGCACGGGGTATATCATAGAGCCCTTGGGCATAGTGCAAGTAGAAGATAATTGGTTTGAGCATATTGAAAAGCATTATCTAAGGGTAGCAACATATGCTGAAGGCATATTAGTGGATCATGCTATTGTGGACACAAGATCATCCGTCAACATTATGAGTTTAGAATCGATGGAGAGGCTAGGGTTAGAAATCCAAAAAGATGGCTCCATGATTCTTCAAATGCCTGATGAGAGTTTAAGACATGCTCAAGGGTGCAAAACTAAAGTATATATGACTGTCGCTAATGTGGAATGCATTCTCGACTTTAGGGTGATCAGGTTTGCACGGCGGCCTAGCAATCAAGTATTGCTAGGCATGCCATGGATTTTACAAGAAGCAGACTGTGAGGTTGATATACCGGTTGGTTAGTTGATCTTTGGTAGAGGTGCTAGATATGCAGCACTATAGATGCCTACCCTGAATCTCCTCAAAGTGTGAGAGAGTTCCTTTATATTCTATAGAGATAGAGACATTGGAGGATGCAACTAGTAGTGAGATATCAACAAATGATGACGAATCTAACAAGGAGTCCACTACAGAGGATATCTATCAATTGACTTTGAATGAGCCAATAGAGTCTCAAGAGAGGATAGTAGATGCAGACATAATTGAGTTAGAATTTGGGACAATGAATGATTCACAACCAATTCCATGACATCTTTGTATGGAGTTATGATGAGCTGAGAGGTATTCCTCCCAGCTTGGTTGTTCATACCATTCCCTTAAAGGAAGGTAACCACCCTGTGCGACAAAAGTAAGGTGTATGCCTTTCAAAGTAAGGAACAACAGGCTATTGGAGGAGTTGTCAAAATTACAAAAAGCTAGCTTTATATTTCCATTGCAACACACATAGTGGTGTTCACCACTTGTTATCAGGAAGAAAAAGAATAATCAAATTTGTCTTTGAGTAGATTTCAAAGAGCTTAATAAGCAAATGGTTAAGGCTTACTATCCATTACCATTTATTGATCAAAATCTTAAATCAATTAGCGGGTAGGGAATTCTATTCATTTATGGATTGCTTTGCTGGTGGATACAACCAAATGGCTATTGCGGAGGAATATAAGTTGTAAATGGCGTTTATCACTGTCCTTAGTACCTTTGCATATCATGTGATTATCTTTGGGTTATGCAATGTGAGTGGGTCTTGGCAACATACAAATGATAAGACTTTTGGTGACATCTCCCCAAAGGAGTTAAAAGTTTTCATCGATGATCTAGGGGTAGCCACCACAAGGGAATGACAATTGATTATTTTAAAAGGAAATTTTTTGAGTGTTCTAGATAGTTCTGCATTGCTCTTAAACCACAAAAGTGCATCTTTGGGGTGCCCTATGGGCTATTACCAAGCCATGTGGTTAGCTTCATTAGGGGAGTTTTGAGGTCTCGAAAATGCCCTGTAAGAGACCTAGAGAGAGAAAACAATTTACAAATAAAATCATTTTATAGAATTTTTAAAAGGTTTATATTTTGATAAGTTAAAATATCAAAATTCGTTAATAAGTCATTGTCGTGATATTCTCGTGGTCACATCAAACCTAGAAATCTAGGTCGCCATAGAGTTGGCAAGGTTGTCATAATGAAGATCTTACCTCTCCTCATTAAAGTGAAAAGTAATATTCAATTTGAATTTTAGTGGATACTCGATTGCCTCCCTCCATCGTTTCTCCATCGTTTCTCTCTTCTTTTTTTCTCCTCCTTATTAGTCTCTTCTTTGTTTTTGTTCTTACTTCTAATCATATCCTTAGCTATGGATCAATCACCCAATGATCTCTGTAACTCAGCTATGGATCAATCATCTAATGATCTCTGTAGCTCTCATAAAAGATCTCTCTATCATCTTCATATTGAGTTGGACAGTGAGTATGAACCAATAAGAAAGAGAACAAAATCTATCACGGTTACAGAGTCTATGAAACATATACTGAGGTTTGAAGGAAAGAAGAATATTGATCTTTGGTTAGATGGAAAGCTATATCCCAAAGATCCTAGCACAAATAGCACTCCTCCTTTCTATAATAGCTCGTCATTAATGAGGTTTATTGGTGATGGCTACAATGGATTTTTAGGTTATACACTTAATCTTGTTGCAGAAAAGGATATCCTTGGACTAGAGAATCATCTTTTGATGAAACACAATATGGAGTTGTTGCAGAAGCTAGAGGATTGTCAACAAAAAATTCATTCATTGGAAAGGCGTATCAAAGCTTATCAACAAAAGCAAACTTTATTAGGCCTTCGAAATCGACAAAGAGCTCTTAAAAATATTGAGAATCTCAAATGAGGAGGAGGAGGCTGTGGTAAAAGAATCCAAGCAGCAAGGTATATTTTTTTTCACTTGAAAAATCTTAAATATGGCTTTATTTAAACTACTTCCATTGATTTGTGATGTTAATTTTGCTTAGATCTCTTCTACAACCAAATGCAAGTGAAAGAGATTCTTTAAAAGCAGCTCAGTTTTATTATCATCTTCTTCCTTTAGTAGTTTCAAAGGATATTTTGGAGAAGAAGAAATTTAAAAAGGCAAAGAAACAATGCTTGGAGTCATTTGTAAAGGATCATTCTTTGGATTCTGAGTTAGTACAGAAGACACTGGATAGTATTGGTATCAGTCGAGATGCTTATATGCAACTTTTCCAGCTTTTACAATCAAATATGAAGCAAGGACAGGTACACAATTGCATACTTCTGAAACCATTTGTGGTTAGGACTATTAGACAGAGAGTTAATAACAAAGTGATGGAGATTCTAGGTGAGCCTTTTCATATCAAGGCTAGCTTCAAGGGCAAGAAAAAGGAGGTTACATTCAATGAATTTAACAATATTTTCCTTGACTTGCCCACCCTACAATGCTTAATGATCAAATTTTATGACTTGTCAGTAGTAGCAGAGGCACGGGGAGTGGCTAGATTTGTGATTAAACTTGATGAAAGTGAGATTCTAAAATGTAAAAAATTGGAGAGAATCTCTATCATCTTGATGAATAGAGCACTTTCGTCGGGTCATTGCAATCACTCAACATCATTTAGTGTTCAATCTGAATATAACATCTGGTGGCTTGGAGCATTTGAGGTAGATACTGAGAATTTTGATATACTATATTGGGTTTTTCATCAAACATCAATACCTAATGTTATTCAAAGGCAACAAGCAAGAGAAGAGCTATTTGTTGAAGGATTTGGGAACTACAGGATTGAGTGGCACATAGCTGGTGACCTAAAGACACTCAAATGTATGTATAATGTATCAAAGGGAGCTAACTCGAGATCTCCTTGCTTATACTGCATGTCACCAGCTGTAGAGTTAAACTCAAGCAATTGGAATAGAGCTCCCTCTAGACACAATAAGGATCCACAGTTTAAACCAGTCTTGGACATTCCTTTAGCAAATGCCCATATTTGTACACTTCATGCACTTTGCAGGATAATTGAAAAGCTTGTTCATCTCTATATAGGATTTGCATGGAAGTTGAAGCCATTATCAACTAGAACAGATGCTATAACAAAGGTTGAAAAAGTTCTCTCTGTAATTGGTTTGCATGGTGGCAATGTTGTTATTGAACCAGATCTTCAAAAGTCTAAGGATGGTAATTGTGTCCCAAAAAAACCATCGATTGGTGGAGTGAAGGCTAGAAGGTTTCTAGGCTTTCATGGGAGACTTGGCAAGATAAACTCGAGAAATGGTGGCTCAACTATTAAATTTAATCAGTGGAAATCCCTACATAATGCAGTTAAGGATCACACTGATAATGGACAAGCTCGAAATAGAAAAGCTAAAGTTTCAGAAACACTAGACAAAGTGTTTTTTATTGTGATAAGACTGAATGGAATGATGATGATCTCAAAGACTTTAAAAAACAATTGAACCTTTTCAAAAAGGCGATGACAGAAGCTTGGGGTGATCAACACTTTACTCACTATATGGTAAGAAGTTTTTATATGTTTGTTTCTTCATTGTCAAACTCATATAATGTTTTTTAATAACTTTATTTGTTGACTATGTAGCATATTCTATACAACCATGCTCCATACTTTATTAAACAATATGGATCTCTATCTATCTGGTCAACCCAAGGTATGGAAAAATCACATTATCAAGCAAGAACAAAATATTTCAGACACACAAGACATGGAGGTGGAAGACACAAAGCCAATAGTTTATTAGAGGTCTTTCAATGGTTCTATCGACAAATTTGGCATAAATTCAAGCTTAAAGATACAACCACATCAAACAATACATCATCTTTAGCAAGGACTATACAAATTGTTACCCAAAGAAGAAAAGATAGATATTTAAATTCTTGCGCAAAGCAAAGATTTACAGAATGGTTACAAACGAAACAAAGAGTTGGGAAAAGATGGGTTTCAAGAAACCCTTAATCTTTGGCATCTTCTAGTCTGATTGTGTTGCAGAAGAGTCCTTAGTTTCAGGCACCTCAACAGGGCCTTCAGAGGAGTCCTTGGTTTCAGGTAGCTCGACAGGGCCTCTAGAGGAATCTTTTGTTTCATCCCACTCAATAAGACCTCTGTATTTCAAAAACTCTTGTTTCCGATAGCCTGGAAGAAGCTTCAAATTCTTACTATCTCCTACATAAGAGAGCAAATAGGAGCCAAGAACTCCAAAATATCCAGCTCTAGATGCACTGTGTCCAGGCATGAAGCCAAAAACTCTTATGGCTTCTTCCTTCTCCACCAAAATGATCTTGTCCAAACCTCTGCTGAAAACTTGAGATCCAATTATCTTTGAGATAGCTCTCAAAGCCATCATTGGTAGACTTGGAGAGCTTGACAATCTACTATGATATATTACAATTGTTTGATTGTTTAAGTTTCCAATATAATGGCCAAGGCTTTGATTTTTTCCAAGCTTCATTGGCCTAGAGCCCTTGGCCCTTCCAAGAAAGTTGTCCAGATCTTCAATCTCAATCTATAGAACAAACCACCACAGTACAAGATATAAGATATTTATCTATAATGCATAATAAAGTCTAACATAAACTCAATGGGTAACTTCTAATTATATTTCATACCTTAGGGTGTTCGTCTTCTTCAAGAAGACTATCATCATAAAGATTTATTGAACTCTTGGGCTTCTCATCTGATGGAGACTTCAATCTCTCTACATACCCTACATCATCAATATGAAGTTTCTTCTGGACCTGCAAGAACTCTTCTTCTGTAGGTAGCCCCCCCTTTTCGTATTCTATGATCTGATTAATACATGTATGTAAGGCTATAGAGCTATCTTGGAAATTCTCTCCCTCAACATCAAGACTTGCTAGTGGTTCTTGTTCATAACCTATAAAATTCATGTCATTTTTGCCCCAACCTGCAAGGATTGCTAAGCAATAATCTTCTCTAAGATCAAAAAGATGTTGAATATCATTTAGCAACACATATCTCTTCTTGTTGATAAGATAAGTGGGAAGTGTTGGAACACAGGCAAGAGGACCTTCTTCATCAACCTGTGCACTTGGCTCGATCTCCTTTTCTTCCACCATTGTGATATTGTCACTCTTGAATAAACCTACATCAAAACCTTGGACAAGTTGATTCTCAACATCTTCTTGGAACATCTCCTCCTTCTCTTCGACCTCCTTATCCATACTTGCAATATCCTCTAGCTTTCTCTGTTGGTCTATATCTGGAGAAGAATTTTCCATGTACTGAAGATACACAATAAATCCAACGTCCTTGTGGATCAGAAGGCATTGGTGTTGGTACCTGTGGAAAGGGCAACATGTTTCTTTCTTTCTGAATTCCTCTTCAATGAGGTTGAACCTGCCTAGCAAAGTTGACCTGGATGTATTGGTGGCTTCCATGACATCACTATAATGAACAAATCCATTGACTTCCAAACCTTGCACATGTCTATCATAAAAACATCTGTACTCCTTAAGTTTATCTTCAAGATCCTTCAATAACTCCTTCAAATCAAAAGGAACATTGAAAATTTCCCTGATATAGCCAAACTTGGAAGAATTTCCAGTGGTGTGTAAGAAATCAAAGAGCCTACCATATCAGATGTCTCAATTATCTCCTCCTCATCCATTCCTTCCAGAGATAGCTTCCTCTTTGTCATCTTGACCAGGAAAATATTTATCCCTGAAAAAAAAGCAGAATAGAACCAATATCCAATAAAACAAGATGGAACCATGGAAAGAGGCCCCAAAATTGATTTTCCAAGACAAAAAAATCAAAAAATGAGAAATTTTTTAAGTTGACCGGTGAAACACGAAAATTCAAGTGTCCAAGGCAAATGCCTGTGAAGAAATCGCGTTTCACCGGACACTACCTTGAAGGCAAAAATTATTCCAATATCTTGTCGGTGAAACGCGATACTTAGCAAAATATCACTAATAGGGACATTGTTTCGCGTTTCACTGGTCAAAAGATGCAAATCAAGGAGAGAAACATGAACTATAAATTAATTCTATGGAAACACAGAAATTGATGATAAAACCATTTTTGGAAAAGCTATGCTGCTTTTAAAAGATACAAAGCACATAACATCTGTAATTATTCAAGTGTTATAAAAAATTCTTTCTATATTAATCAAATTTATTTTGTTAAAATACTTGTAATTAAAAAAAATTGTTACCTATCAAAGATTGTTGAATTGCTCTCCACACAGGAAGCAAGGACCTTGAAGGGAAGTCGAGACGAAATTTTGGCAGAAAAGAAGACAATGTCAGAGAAATGGCTTTGAAATGCTTTTATATTGACCGTTAAGCATGTGGTGATAGTTCCAACGAAAAAGTTTGTGTAATAATGGAAAAATATGTGTACACGTGTCTCACTTAACACACCATATCAAACTCCTCAGAAGACGTGCACACTCTCTTTTTCCAAAAATACGTCACACGTGTGTTACATAACCCTTTTCCAAGTTTTAAAAAAAATCCGGTAAGCGAGAGTACGTCACACGTGTGTTATTAACACTTTGCCAAGAACGTTGAGTCCATGCAAATTCACTGCCTTCGCCTTTCGTCGCATTTCATCGCTACTCCACCTTTACCTTTGGTGTTCCTTCCAATCTCCAAGCATTTCACTACTTCCCCAACAAATGAAACCTTCGAGCATATTGTCGTCTTTAGGCTGAGATTGTGAAGAATAAGCTAAAAAGAAGGTATGGTTTTTGCATCTTGCTTTTCAATAACAGGCTCCATTCAATGCATTCTTTTGATACTTTTCCTTAATCATTTATGTTATTATGAGCTTATGACCACTACAAAAGAATTTTTTCCACAGTGGGAGCATTCCTTAATGTTGTGGAGATTTAAGAAAATCTTCAAACTTCTTCCCTAATTCTGTGGATATTTTATGTAATCTTAAAAGCTTTCCTTAGATCAAAGCTCTTTTTTCTTGGTTTTGTCAATTTTTATGCTATTCATGAGTTGTCCGGTGAAACGCGAAAATAAGGTGCTTCAAGCAGGTCTCCTGGCTTAAATTCGCGTTTCACTGGACACAATGGACAACAAGTCCGGTGAAACGCGAAAAGAAGCAACTGCAAGGAGGCGCCTTGCTTGACACTCACGTTTCACTAGACACCTCGAGAAAAATTCAGCTGAAACGTGAAAATGCCATACAGCATGGATACCTCTTGTCTGGGACTCGCGTTTCGCTGGACATGCTGGAGAAGAAGTAACATGTCTTTTTTTGGCAGATGGCTAGGACTAAGGCAACAGCAAGAAAAGAGAAGATTGATCCTAGGGATTTAGCATCAAAGATTCATCAGTCTTCAAAGCCTCAGAAGCTCTCTAGAAAGTCAAAGCCAAGGAGAAAGTTTTCTCAAAATGTCAGGTGCCTAATGGAGATTAGGAAGGCAGTAAATGCTCTTAACAATGCAATTCCAAAGTTGTCTTTTCAGAGGCTTGTCAAGGAAATTTGTGACAGATATAGTTTGGATAGTTTCAGATAGACAAGAACAGCTCTTAATTGTATACAAGAAGCCACAGAGGATTTTTTAGTTGAGTTTTTTCAAGATGCCTACATTTGTGCTGCTCATGCTCATAGGCTCACACTCATGGACAAGGACATGGTAATTCTTAGGAGGCTAAGATATAGATTTTCAAAGATCCTTGAGCCAATTCCCCTCACTGATATGAAGACATTTAATATCCTTAATGTACCCCCAGCTAGGAGAAAGAAAGATGATTCTGGTCTCAGGGTTGAGGATGTCACCCATGAGAAGGATACAAGGCAACATGAAAAAGAGGAGAAAGCTAAAGAGGAACAAGCAGATAAATGGAGAGAGTATAGGAGGCAAAGGGTTGAAGAAAGGGAAAGAGAGCAACTAGAGTCCTTTGAAAATGAGCTAGCCACCCTTCTTGAAGCAGCTAATCCAAAAGGATTCAATGTGTTTTGTTTCTTACCTGGTGACTTAGGCAAAAGAACTGAGGTTATCCCCTTTGATGCTGCATGTGTTCAGATTCTTTAGGATAAAAGAAGAGAAGTAAATGACAGTATTATTCTTATTGGCTTAAGGTATGTCCATCCATAATTACTTATACTTTTTGATTTTTTTTTAACAATAAGATTTTTCTTGTTTATACTCACTATTTCTATGCCTTTTCTAGGTGTATAATGCATGAGTTTCCTTTGGATATACAACAAAAAATTGAGGTTCTTGATCCATCTATCTCATTCTTTATGAGGAATGAGCTTGATACAAGTTTTATTGAGCACTGGCTCAATTTGATTAACTTCGATACTTTGGAGCTCCTTATAATTCCATATAATGAAAAGTAAGTGATTCAATATTCTATTAGAGTTTTTGAGATTTTATCCTACTAATTTGTTGAGATATGATCGCTTTTAGTTCTCATTGGAGCTTGATTGCAATAGACCTTGTGGATAAGCAATGCTTTTTAATCAACTCTATGAAAGAAAGCCATGGAAATGCTAAATTGTAAGTTATATTATCCAAGGGCTCCTTGATATTTCAATTCTTTTTTTTGTAAGTACTCTAAATTTCAACATATTTTATATACAGAGGTGCCAAAAGATTAATTGAAGAGCTAGAGAAAAGACCCCCTATGCCGTCTGATTTGCTTGCAACAATGCAATATAGACAAGTTGCGGTAAGTTATTCATTAAAATAATTGAAACATGAGTTTATTCTATGAACTACCATTCATCCTCTTTATAGTTTTACTTTGCGTTGGTGGTTGCAGTGTCCCCATCAGGATGATAGCCATTCTTGTGGGCTGGAGGGTGATTGCAAATGCTAGAAGAATGGTTAACTTTGTTTATCTTAATGATGATAAACATGTAAAGGTAATATGAAAGATGCTAAACTTTAAGATAGATATTAATTGAAAATAGTCCATTGATGATAAAAATATAGTCTATTGTAAGAACAATAATGAACTAAAACTCTTTTTTCTATAAACGTGTGACAGTTTTCGAAGGATTGCTATACATCTGAGCATGTTTGTTACATAAGAGCAAAGCTCTTGAAGTATATAATGGTCAATTGTATACAACCAACAACAGAGATTGGTGGGGATTTGCACCATGAAGGAGATGCGGTGCCTATAACCACGGAAGGCAAATCCACAGCTTCAATACCTTCTATACCCAAGACATCAAAGAAAGGCAAAAGGACTCCTAGAAAGGATAGTTCTCCAAAAAAGAAATAGCTTTGCCATATCGCCTTGTAAGCCTTCGTATATAGAAATTCGCCCTTCAGCCCTTGTATATCTCATAGAGATAGCAGATAGACATCTGCTACAAAATTTGTACATATATTTTATATTGATAGTAAAGATATCTTTTCTTGAATGTCATTGCAGTGTATATTATTTTCTCTCCTTTTCGATATCTGCAAAAAATAAATTACAAATGTTAGCTAGTTAGAAAGTGAGATCTTGATATACATCTAAGTAGATATAATATGATGTGAAAACTTACTCGTTTCTTGTCAAGTTGGAATACAAAGGAGCATGGTAGTTCAATGTCTTCATTTTGTAAATCCATCCTCACTTGATGTAGCGTATATGATTTTCTGATCTTTAAGATTGCAATAATATCCTCGTTGAACCAAATATCAAGATCCATTATAGGATCCTTGCTTAAATCATTAAGATTTTGGTCTAAAGCAACTAGACTACTACCAACAAAATGCCATCGACTATAGTAAAAGCTAAGGATAAAATTTTGAGTAGCAATCATATATTTACAAGCTATAGAGTCTTGATCTATCTTACATATAATTTTTCCTTCTGTCCTTGTATCCCATCCTTCATCAACAAATTGTATGATATGATCATATGTTAGTCTCTTCACTGAAAGCATGGTTTTTGTTATTCTTATCTCCATATTAGAGAAGAAATCAATAAATATATTAATAGGCATAAATAAAGTAACTTTGCTTAGCCTACTTGAGATATTAGATTTTAGTGCTTTCTGGATCTCAGAAAATATCTTACATCTATAGCCCTCACTAGTAGCTGGACTTGGCAAAGGCCACTCAAAGCTTGAAAAATCTGGCAAAGGAAGGAGTTTTATTAATCCCCATTGGCAACGCCGCATAGGAATAACATAAGAATGGTCATAAAAGAATATTCCATTCTCTGCAAGCTCTGTCTTCTTTCTGCCTCTATACATTTCTTCTCTAATTGAACCATGTATAACATCAATAACATCAATAATAGATTCCACTGGTTGCCATTCCTCAAGATTAGAGGGATAGACATCTACGAGACAAACAAATATTATAATGGAAAAACCTAAACCGTGTTTAAGAAAGGAAAAACTTTAAGAATCAAATTCTTACAATTTGGTCTATGCATTGGAAGCTTTGAAGATCCAGGTTTCAAACACAGCTCTCTATGCATGAATACATGTTGCACTAGTACCTCTTTGATGCTATTCTTATTTACTCCAAGCTTAAAATCTCAGATTCTGCCCTTCCAAGCAGAGATAAACGAGCTCTCATGTCTTTGCCTTTTTCCACATTTTGCTTGTTGCATGGTGATCCAACTACCTTTGCTAATGATAGTAGGAATCCATCTTCCATCAGTTTGGAATGAGTTAAACACTGATATGGATGTGATTTGGGAGCTTGGACGCCTTGTTGAAGGTCGAATTTCTGTATCCATGGTAGAAGAGAGAGATACATGCACAGAGAGAGAGAGAGAGAGAGAGAGAGAGAGGACTAGGCTACCATAACGGAGGGAAAAACAATAGAGGAATAAAAGAAAGGAGGGAAAAAACTGAGCGCCATGCTTTTCACCAATTTGAATTTCGATTACATTAGTCATTATCATTAATCTAGAAACATCATTAAATAAAAGTAGCCGAGACTCTATGTCATTAATGCAAAAGATGTCATAATCACGAATATAAGAGACTAAAAATACATAATAAAAATACAAATTCGTAATATTATCATATTTATATATTTTTGTAAAATGCTTTTTTAATTTTTTTAAAATAGAAGTTCCGTTACGGAGGCTTTGCTCTTATTGGTCTAGAGCACTCTCTCTCCACATCCTAAAAGGCATTTTCGAGACCTCAAAAGTCCCCTAATGAGTGGGGATTGCACTAATCCTGAAAAGGTAAAGGTTACACTCACTATGAGTCTACCACACACTCCAAAAGAGGTACAAAAATTTCTGTCATCAATGGGATATTATCGGAGATTTATCAATGCATTGGCAGAAAAAACGTTGCCATTGAGGAACTTGTTATCTTTTAATTGTTTGTTTAATTGGAGCAAAGCTTGTTCGGTATCTTTTGAGGATGTGAAGCAAGAACTAATAAGAGTGCCAATCCTAAAAGCACCCAAAAGAGATGAGGCCTTTTATATATTTTCAGTAGCAACAATGCATAGTATTAGCTATTGTTTAGCCCAAATTTAGGAAGAGAAATGGTATCATCTAATAGCCTTTGCTAGTCATAAATTGGGAATATCTGAAGACAACTATACTTATATGGATAAATTGTGCCTTGGAATGGTTTTCATGATAAAAAATTTAAGGCACTATATTCTCTATGAGAAGGCTGTATTTTTTACGAAGGCAAAAGGACTTAGGTTATCGATGAACAAGTTACAACCACCTGACCGTTTAGCAAAGTGGTTAACCACTTTGGAAGAGTTCGATTATGAGATTAAGAGTAAGCCACTGAAGTTGCATGGCATTGTGGAATATCTTGTGGGTTTTGGGAAGCCAGAGGAAATTCTGGCTGAAGGGAGTGACATCAAATGTCTATTCAAAATCGATATAGCTTCCATCTTTTCCTGGTATGCAGCTATAATGCATTATCTATCTATTGGAGAGGTTGGGGCAGCTCTATCAAAGTCTGAGAAGAGAAATATTAAGCAGCAAGTACTACGCTTTTCGATTATAGTGGGTGTCTTGTATCGGAAAGGTGTGGGCGAGATCTATAGACGATGTGTAGTGCCTAATGAGATACCATTCATTGTTGAGGAATACCATGATTTAGCATGCGGGGGACATTTTTCTTGACGGCTTACTACCCAGAAAGCTCTCTAGGCTGGATATTTATGGCCATCAATTTTTCACGATGCTTTCAATTATGTTAAGCGATGTGATGTCTGCCAAAGATACAATGCTAGACAGAATCTTAAGCGACTGCTAAACCCTATTTTAGTTATGTTACTCTACAAAATAGGGTATTGATTTTGTTGGACCAATATACCCTTTATCCACCATGTGGAATGGTTATATTATTATAGCAATAGACTATTTTACAAAGTGGTCTGAAGCTCAAGCAATGATGAAAGATAACACTAAGGAGACGATCAGTTTTAATATGGAGCAAATTGTTTGCTGTTTTGGTCCACCTAAGGAGATAGCATCTAATTGAGGGACACACTTCTTGAATAAGATTATAGTACCCTTGATGGAAGCTCTAAAGATTAAACACAATAAAACTACCCCATATAATCTACAAGCAAATGGTCAAGTTGAGAGTACGAATAAACAACTTATAGGGATCTTATCCAAGATAGTGTCAAAAAGTAAGTGAGATTGGGATAAGAAACTGTATGTGGTGGTTTGGGCTTACAATATGACATCCAAGAGAGCTATAGGTCACACCCCATTCAAGCTGGTATATGGGGAAGAGTATTTCTTACCATTGTAAATAGAGCTACCCATTGTGTGATTTACTCTTAATCATTCGTTGGGTGAGGCAGAAGCATTGCAAAAAAGATTTATTTCTCTTGTACATCTTGATGAAATTCAATTTACAGGCTCTATTACATCAAGATATAGGGAAGAAAATGAAAATACTTCATGACCTTTGGGCTAAGAAATATAAATTTGTGAAAGGCCAGTTGTTGGTGATATACTACGATGCTCGTGGTGAACTATTTCCTAGTAAACTAGAATCTAAATGGGATGGGCTGTACAAAATTGTACATAGGCAACAATGGATCTACAAGCCTTTTAGCAGATTTGTAGGGGGTAGAGTTTAAAAAATAAAGTTAACTTTAATAAGTTGAAGCCTTAGTATGTGTAAGGACTGACATGAACTTGGTGCCTATGCAGGTCCTTCATGATTTAGCTTTCACTTATAGTAGGTACCAAGACTATTGGATGGGAAGAATCATTCCTTATCTTATAGTAGGTCCTTCATGATTTAGCTTTCACTTATAGTAGGTACCAAGACTATCGGATGGGAAGAATCATTCCTTATCTTAAGCATCCGTATTTAGAGTAGCGTTACCACCAAGGTTGAGTGATCTAGTAAAGTAAAGGTTATGAGATTATTGAGTGGAAAGACGGATCTTTCACATGGGATATTAAGGTCTATTGCCACCATTGTCAAAGGATTCTTACGAGTATTCCCATCGAGTTTAGCAAGGAAGGAGGGATTGTACCTATCATACATCCTCTCTTTTGGCTCGACTTTGATTCTCGTGTGGTCATTAAAGATCCCTGATGTAGGGTTAGTGGTCGTGAACTAGTTAGTGATCAACTAATTGAATGGGACCTACAGTGTGCGGAATCCCATCCTATGGATGTACCATCATGCAACCTTGGATATGTTGCATATTTTTGGGATGGTCACTTGTCAGCTAGTTCCTCAATAGTGGAATCACTTTGCAGATTCCATGGCCAATTATGCTTTTTTTGAAGATGTCTATTTCAATTGTGGTCCGGGGGAGCTCTTACAATTACCTTCTAACATTAGCCCTAGACTAGTTTGGGATCTTCTTATTGACACATCCTATTTTGGCTGCCAATGGTTAGTTTGGATTATGAATTACTGGGCACCTTCCTATTTTGTCATGGACACATAGGATTGTTTATCATCATATCCATCGGACCCCCCTGCTATTTATGTAGGGGGTTAGCCAATAATTTGATGTGTTTAGTGTAGGGCCTACGGAGCCGTTATCCTTAGTCGAGCATATGCTTCAGTAGACTTATGTCATGGCCAAGGGTTTTTTTCAGCAATATGTTGCTAAATGGTTATTTTGTGGATTATTTCATTAGGCCAAGAGGGCCAATTATTCTATATTCAAATGTCACATTTCGTTAGTCCAAGAGGGTCATGTGTCTGTTTAGTGCAAGTGCAGTTAATGGGTTTTGTTTTAGTGCTGTGCTAGATAGATTTAGCGAAACCTGGAGGGAGCCTCTTGCTACACAGAATCTTCTTATGGCCATGTCCAGGTGATATTTTTCCTTTACGAGTACTTTCTCTCTGTTTTATATGTGTTTATGTACTTGTGGGGAATTTTTCATTTTGTTGGGGACTGATAGTCATCAAGGCATGAAGCCCCATGGTTAGGTTAGGTATATCTGAGGGAGGTTTGAGTAGTTATCTACCTCCTGTAAAGACATTGTCAGGCACTCTAAGACCTATTTTTAGAAGGTAGCCCCAATGACCCTGTTCTGCTAGCCTACTATGTAGCTATTCTAGGAGTCCCTACTTGTATGAGAGGCCGTTAGAGAAGACCGTCGAAATAAAAAGAAGACACAAGCATGAATATACTTGAAATATAAAAATACAGAGGTGTGTAAAAAGCTCGGGGAAGTTACTATATGTATATCCTCTACATCACGTGCGTTCAAGGCCTATTTATAAATATCCTCATCTATGAATTTCTTCTTAATAAAACATAACCCTTTATATTATATCTTTCCATATGTAAAAATTTGTATAAAATGATATTTTAAAAATACCTTATTTTGAACCCACGTGATACACACATATATTCATGAGTAACTTACCCAAGGTAAAAAGGGATTCTAACCACTAAACTAGAGAAGAAAATAAAGAAAAATCTTAAGAGCTGTTGATTATCGCCATGCGAAGGGTTGGTAGGTTCTTGGGGACGAGTCAAACCTAGGGCTAATGCCTTGTCTTTCTAGGGATAGCATCTAGCATTAAAAAAAACTAAGGAAGGTTGGAGAGAAAATAAAAGTGAGCACAAGAAAAGGATTAAGTGTTGCCTTATGAGAGCTTGGTAGGTTCTTGGATACCGAGTCGGGACCTGAGGCCGATGGCGTGTTCTCCTTGGGTCACTACACTTAGCTCCCTCCTTTTTACATGCCCAAGTATGGAAACCTTGAAAGAAAAATGTGTTAAAAGAAAACTTATGATGATTAGGCTATAGGAGTCCTCGCCTAGTAGGAGCTTCTAGTCTAGTTGTCCTCAGTTGTCCTTAGTTGGGTCCTTAGTTTACCCACTACCTAGGATGGCTTCTTTGATGGTTCCTTTTAGTCAATTTGTGTTGGAGCAGTTGGTTAGCAACTCACTCTCGACTTTTGTTAGATTATGCTAGGCCTATCCTTCATGGGTTTCATACTTTGATTTGATTAGGGGATAGGGTGAGAGTTGTTCTTCTGCTTTGTTGTGTATTCAATCTATGGCAGTTTGATGCTTTTTATGGTTGTTATTGATGCAGATTAGTTCATGGGATTTGACATGCTAAGTCTCCCTATCCTGTGGTTGCCAATGAGAGAGCTAGAATTTGGGACCCATTTTGAAAGCATAAAAGTGGTTGGGAGGAGTAAAAAGATCAAATTTTCATGGAAAATTGAATGGTGGTGGATGGTCGATGAGCTAGAGTTCTCCTAGGTGGATTTTGATGCTAGGAACCCAACATTAGTCTCCCTTCATCGATTGGAGTCCATTTGACCCCCCATTTAATCCCCATAAGGTTTCATGTTATAAAGCATCTATGTGATCCGGGAGCCAGAAAGAACGCAATGAAGACCAGGTTGATAGATTTTGATGCCATGAAGCTAGTCATCTAGTTAGATTAGGAATCAGAATTGATTTGGGTATCCATCAACAAAAAATCACTTATCGAGTAGTGTGAACACTCAAAATCAAACCAGTTATTTTATTGTTTCAAAGCTTAGCGACTTGCTAAAGGACTTTAAGCCCAAAATTCACATGATATGGGAGGGGATGCTATTTTTTGGTGGCCCGATTTTTAATTAAAAAAGAATGATTGCACCCATTGGCATCAGGGTTAGGCAAGAAGGGGTTGAGATGCTGATTTTTCACACCTTTAATCACTTCAAATGGATCAAAAAATAATTGAGTAAATGAAAACTTCAATTTCTAGTCTCTCTCTCCCCTCTCTCCTCTTGATGGGTGTTTCCATGCTTTAATCTATGAGAGAAGGGGGTGGACTGAGATGCAAGATATTGATCATGGGATGATGCTGGAGTGTGAAGGAGAATAGATCGAGGTTTGGAGGAGCATCAGTGGTGCTGTTGGGAAGTATGAGCATGCCTCTAATCACAAGATGCGTACGATATAAAGCGTGGTTCTATGAGTAAGTCACAATTTTAATCGTTTTATGATGAATTCCACTTGTAAATGGTTGAAGATGGTTGTATTTGGTTGTAAATGCTATGATCTATAAAAAATGTTAAGAAAATAAAAGAAAATTAGTCATCTAATAATTTCTTTATAAACACATAAAACTTGCAACATTGCGATTTTAAGAAAAATAATGAGTTTTTGGGGTTTTATTGTGTATATGGTATTCCTATGGAATGGAATGTGATATAAAAATAATTCTTAGCAAGCTTAACCAGTCCAAACTAGTAAACTAGAAAATATTGATATTTATCAATAGATAAATAGAAAAAAATAGAAAAAATGAAAAAAATTAGGTTTTTTAAGTCAAAAAAAAGGAGAAAATTTGCATTTGTATTTGTGAATATATGATAAGACTAAGGCATGAGTTTGAGCCTTTGTTCAACCCTACCTTTATGATTTATTGATTTTATGAAGAAAAATACCTTTAAAAATGCTCTCTAAACGTATGAATGTATGCACAATCTTAAGCAATAGGGAAAAGGGGGGTGTTAAGGGCTAATAATACTCTGAAATTTGATTTTGGTTTTGAAAATTAAGAGGGTCCAGTAGCATGAGCATGCTTGGTGCTGGCCCTATGCAATAATGCGGCAATTAGATTTAGAGTAAAGGCATAAAGAGATGTTTTTACACCTTCACAATGTTGGTTGCTGATGAAAGAAATGTTTGAGTACCATGAAGCATACAAAATTGCATTGCATGCAACACACGGTATCATCCTGGATGCACAATGATTGTTTTCATGAACCATGACCTACATTGAGGAGGTGAGGTAACCTAAGCCATACGATTGGTGTTCCATCTCATTAGGGAGCACAGGGAGGAATATATTATATCTCGTGGAACGATTCATTAAAAGAGTGGAGTATGTATCATATGTGTTCTATGTATGGGGGGTGCATCTTGGGGCCAATCCTCGAGGTATAGGAGAGCCGTAGTGGGGCCGTGGTAATCAGCCAAGCAGCACTGCCTTTATCTGTGCTTACATGGTGTATTATACCGATGTCGTGACACTACGCGTCTACCACTACAAACCTAAGGGTGGATTTTTTCGCCAAGATTTTGATCCATTAGCCAACGCCATTAGAAATTTTTTTTTTGTTGTGTGTGTCTTTTTGTTTGCATTTTGCATGACACACGAGCACATGTTGTTAGGCAGGTACCATTGATGGCACTTCTCTGTCCACAAGACCATATAGGTGATATCTACAGACACCCAAAATTGCTCCTTCACCTCAAATTAGACCAAGGCTAGTATTTGATGTGCACACCTAACTGACTCGCTGAAGAAACAAGAGTTGAAACAAGAGCGAAGTACCAAGGAAAAAAGGAAAGCCTCTAATATTGGGGATTACCCCACTATTCCGAGAACCCCTGAGCAACAAGAGCTTTTTGCACTTAAGAGACAAAGACAGTCACCACGTTTGATTGAGAAAGTTTCTTCTAAGAGACTCCAATTGGTAAACCTTTACCCTACTCCCGTAATAAAGAGGCTATAACCAAGGAAGATAAACTTTCTACAAAAGCAAATAGACATTGTAGCAAGCCTTCAAAGAGTGTTAAAACGAAATGTCTTCATTGTGTAGTGGTGGACAGAACTAAACTCCATTTTGGTGATGATGTATATCTCAAAAGAATTGAGAAAGATGTGGATGAAGAGGCTGAAGAATGTCTTGTGTGTGGAAAAACAAGAAAGCTTGATGAGTGTGATAGTTCATCAGGTGGAGTACATTTGAGATGCATGGATCCTCCAATGAAGGAGGTTCCCAAAGGAGATTGGTATTGTTCACACAATGTGCAGTAGTAAAAGATCAAGCAACAATTCCTGACTTTGGTGCTCAACAATTTAGAACTGCAAGGGAACTAGTTCAAGGGCCAATGGTACTTAATTCCAGAGGAAATTTCTGTGGTGGGGAGATAGCCTCATAACTTGAGACAAGAATTGTTTCGCACCACTCAAGTGAATGATAATGAGGTAGTATCTATAGTGCAACGATGCTATGTGATGGGCCCATAAGATTTTTGAAAATTAGGCAAGGAGGGCGATGATGTGTTTCTCTGCGAGCTTGTGATTAACTTCTCCTGAGCATCTAGATGGTACACGGTTCTTCATGAAGCATTGATAGGTCATCATATGGGTTGGAAGAAAGCTTTGCAATTTCTAGATGAGAGGTTTTCAAACCCAAAGCCTTCAAGAAATATATATGCAAGACCATGCATTCTTTTGATTGATGAGTCATACATTCTCTCTCTTCCCTAGCCTAGAGGTTTTTCCGCCATATTCCGATAGCAGTCGAGCTAGTGGCCAGCTAGCTTTGCAAGGCAACCCACACACTAATTCATGTGATCCAATTTCTCAGCCTTCTTCTTTAGAACTAGAGCAGAGAATGGCTAATATTATTCAGAAGCCGAAAGTATGGGAAGATCAAAAAGCCCAAAAGAGAAAATATCCGAAGCCGGAAAAACAACCTCGATTCAAGTTGCTTTCCGACATTGAGATGACTACGGACTTGAAGAAGATTGAGGAGATTGATTCTGATGAGAACATTACTTGTCACGTGCCTACCTAACAATTCCCTAGTAGCACGTTTTAGTGGTCCATTGGGAAACTATCCCAGATGGCTTCACCCGACACTCGCGAGAATGCATAGGGTCTATCTAGGTTTCCCAGAGTCCACCTCGTAGCGGAAGGTACTGGCCTTCCCATGAGGATCAACCTGCAAGCTCGGGGTCCTAATTTGACAACTGAGGTCTTGATGCATCAGCTAGCTCCATCAGAGGTGTCCCACAAGGGCTTCTTGTCCGATTGGAGCGATCGTAGTTACCCTTGGTTCATGGAGTGCAACGCTTTTTTCCAACAACTAGTTAGGATTCAGGGAACCTTAAGAGAGTTCTGGCACAGCCGCTGCACCTTTCCCCTAAGATAATTATTGATCAAGGTTTTAAAACCCGACCCTAGGTAAGTCAATGCTCGGCTCTACCTAATTTCTCCTAATTAACGTTTCATTCAATCTCTTGAAAGAAGCTCCCAGCTTACTGGGACCACCCATTTGTAGGATGGATCCGTCAAGGATCTCGCCCACCCGCTTCTCACAAACAGTTTTCTTTGGTTTTCTAATTACCTATCACATTAAGTTATGACATATAAAAGCGGCTTCGTTAACTAACCCATTATCATAGGTTCCTTTGCATAATTTTACGACACAACACAAAGAGAAAAATAATATTTTGGCAAAACATATTTATTTATTATTTTGCAAAAGTTATTTACAATGCTTTTTCCCTTCTGTCTATGCAGTAGATAAAACCTCCGTTCATCGAAAAATCCATTTTCTCTGTGTAGAAGAGAGCAAACTCTCCAAGATTTTCGTCCCTTCACTAGTACCGAGGACTCCAGGATTCCATCCTGATTTGCATGAGGGTCAAGTAGTTATTAGGAGCGATTGAGAGATTTACGACCAGAGACCCCTGGCACTCCCGCCTCCTTCCGCCTAATGGATTCCTCACCGAGCGACCTCTCGCCAATGGAGGGGGTCCAAAGCTCCTCGTGGTAGTACAAAACAATCCCCCTTGGAGTAGGGTTTCACGTTTAGCCATGGGGGAGGCATATTTACATTATTAGCTAGACCTTTGAACTAGGTCTCTTAGCTCAAATGAAAAGAAGTAGAACTTCGCACACTCATCTCATGTGGAAGGTTTTTTTCTACCATGGTTTTATAATTGTGGATTGGCTAATAACCATGGCATGATACATTATTTTGGATTTGACTTGAAGAGAAAATATGTATGTAAGACAAAATGTTACATTGAAGCTCAAAAATTATGTCAAAAATAGCACATCTTGGGGGGTTAACATTTCTCCTCCGCTTGAATTGCGAACGTCCTCGCGAGCATGTGGAAGAGAGCTTTGCCTTCAAATTAACACTTCAAACATGTTGAAAAATCCACATCACGAACACTTCACTTCACTTTGTCTTGGGACCACCTCCATCAGTACCCGTCCCAAATTTACTTCAACTGAACTCTTCAAAGCTTTACTTCTTCCTTAACTTTCCTTTGCTTTTGGATTTCAAAAGAGCAAAGCAAACTTCCTCCCTGAACACAAGAAAGGTCACAATCTTCCACAAGGAGTTATGAGAACACCCAGTATTGAAGCACTAAAAACTCCATGGATTGGACCCCAATCACAAGATTAAACATTGCAAATTACCCTTGCAATAGATATGACATTCAAGTGCTCCTCCTGCTTGATCCCACAAAGGCAGGAGTGTGGATGTTTTACATTGATAATTAATTAGACCTGCCTAATTGCAAGTGTGAGGTGTCAAGAGTTTGGAAGATTGGGGTAGCTTCACATAAAAAATGAAACTTTAGGTTTTTTAGAAGAAGCATCCTGTCATCGCTATGCTCTCGAATTTGTCGATGTTTAGAGCATAGAGGCAAATAACACCATTGATGTGGGTTTGCAGGGATCGAGGAGGGCACTGACAAGGCTGGATTGCTTGGGCAACATCCATGACAGGCTCCATGGATTGACGATGGCATCACGTTTGCAGGGCAGGCTGCCATATACTATTTTTCTTTGTCTTCTTTTTCTTCGACTTCTACTACTTTTGCCGTAGTGTTATTGTTGATTATTCTCATTGTTTTTGTTCCTTCTTCTTTTGTCATGTGTGTAGATGGAAAGCCCTAAAACCTTCACATATTGTGTCCTTTGCAAGATCCTAAGTTGTCGATGCCCAGATGTCGACTACAGAAGACCTTTTGCTCCCTCCATATGTTTCTTCTTATCTTCCTCTTTCTTTTTTTTCTTCCTTGGATGTTATTCTTCTTCTTATCTATTGCCCTGGAATCAAATTTGCGAGCTCAGCCCGAAGGTCTGTGTTGTTGACTTCATCCTAAGTGCTCAATCCCCTAGTGAGACAGTCAGTTAGTGATGCAAGTAGCCTCGCGGTTCTTCTTTTTCTTCATCTAGGAGAAGTTACAATATTTCTTTCTATTCAACCTTTCGCAGATACATGAAGCATATCCCAAACTTACAAACTCAATTAGAGCACTTCCCCTGAAATCTTCAGAACTACTTCGAGTAGGCCCCCTGGCAGGATCGCCAAAAAATGAGAAGACCAAGGATGCACCGAAATCTGTCAGAGAACCAGGCCTCGAAGCGGCATCTAGAATGCCCGGTCCATGAAAATTTTCCAAAGAGAGTGCTCTCAACCATCACATAAGAACACAAGCTCACATAAAATCTCACAATGATCTGCATCTTCACTCTCATCCTCATCACAATCCATGAAAAAAAACTGAAGCACAAGAGGAGGTGAGAGGTCACGTTTGAGCCAAGAGAGAGAGTGAGAAAGAGAGAATGCATGCAAAGATAAAGGTGAGAGGTAGTTACACCCTCAACCACCTTCCTTCACACGGCTCTTCTAACTTCTCTTTTGTTTATTTATTTATTAAAATAATTTACATTATTAGCTAAACCTTTGAACTAGGTCTTTTAGCTCAAATGAAAAGAAGTAGAACTTCGCACACTCATCTCATGTGGAAGGTTTTTTTTCTACCATAGTTTTATAATTGCGGATTGGCTAATAACCATGGCACGATACATTATTTTGGATTTGACTTAAAGAGAAAAATATGTATGTAAGACAAAATGTTACATTGAAGCTCAAAAATTATGTAGAAAATAGCACATCTTGGGGGGTTAACAATAACGCAAGCTTTCCTCTTATTATCTTGATTATATATTTACAATTAGATCTAACTACTACAAGCATAATTAATCATTCTTGTGCAACCATCCATACATGCACAATAAAATAAAGAAACTGCAGCAAGTGTTTTTAGCATAGGAAGTAGCCCCACCCAATTCTAGGGTTTCTATTTTAAGGTCCCACCTTATTCTCAGGGTTTCGCTTCCTACTTGCAACTCTTTTTTTCGGATCCGAAAGTTATTTCGCAAATCTAAAGTCTATTTTATCCTTATGAAAACTTGGTATTTTTGCCCTAAAAGATAAAATGGGCATTTATACCTATGGCAAACAATTCATGTGCTGGCTTGCCCTAACCCACACTTAGCAGGATTTCAAATGCTTTTCCAAGTCTGTTTAGACATTAGAATTTGTATCGACAAATTCTTATCAATGTCCAATAAGTCTTATAGACTTTCGATATTTATTTAATTTCTTGATACTGATAGTTTCAGGGTTGTCGAGTATTTCATAGTTATTTTTGCTTCAACATCCTCGATATTTTAGGTAAGGTTTTCTCGTTGATTCATATGTGGGTCGACTCATGATATTGACGCTCTCACTAATATAACCATTAATATTAACATTGTGTGTGTTTTCAGCAAGAAAATAATTTCTATTTTATTCTGCTCTTATTCTATGGTTTAATCGATGATGTTCGACCATTTGTCGAACTTTCAACATTATCTAAGAAGATCAATTTTCATTTAGATATGTCATAAATGCAATGCTAATTGTTTTTTTGAAAACATTATTCTAAGTAATGAAAAAAGCATAAGTGCAATTTTTCTTTTATCTTTTAGACATCAAATTATATTACTACGCACCTAATTTATGCGTGTCTAGTATATATTTTCCTATACAATTTTCTATTGATTTAATGCATTGATTATTTCATGATATTATCTAAATGATTTTCTATAAATTAAGTAAGCTTGATAAAAATGTTTTTTGATTGCCTACTTGTTGGATAGTGGCATGGGGATGAGTTTAAAATGCTTTCTCTCCCTCTAGGCATAAAAAAGTCATGTTTTTTGCCTATTTTTCTAAAAACGTCTTTTTTTCATCAACATGACTTCATCTGGTAGTTTTTGGCCAAGTTACCTCATGACTTATCTAGTTTATAAAGTCATGCCATACTCTTTGATACTTAACTTACTCAATATCATGCTTGTTCTTGCGCATTCTTTGTCTACCGATTAAGGCTTTTGCGATCTATCTTGCCGTTGCAAAATTAATGCAATCTTGGATGCATTAAATGGAATTGGGATTGCTAAATCAAATATAACGCGAGAAATATTATGATCAAGTCATCGTAATATTATTTACGAGGCGTATTTGCTTTTTTATTGGCTGGGTTCATTGAGGCATCTTCTCGTGTCGGATTGCAGAATTGATTTAATACAAGATTTGATATTACATGCGGTCACTTGTATGATAACTCAACAAGTAATTTTTAAAACATTTCAAGCCCAAATTTGTTTTATGAAGTGTTATGGCATGAATATTACATTACTGATGGTCTTTATGATGGGTTATTATGCTCGAATACTATGGAGGATCTTTCAACAATGTTGAAAACTCAAAATCAAGAGCTGTCATGTGTCTTACAAGTCAATTCTCCGGTGATGAATTGCAAAATTGTTAATTTCATGCTATAAGAAAATTTGGGTTGTGAGAATTCTCAGCAAAAAGTGTTGTTTGCTGAAATATTTCAGCAAATTTTTTTTTAGAGTGTCAATTTATAGCAACAAACATGATTTACAACTGAAGTAAGGTGTGAGCCTAATTGTTGGGTTGTTTATATGTAGTTTGAAAAAGATATGGCTGATTTTTGTCAAGTACAGATAAAATATAAGACAATTGACAAGAAGATCAGATTACCTTTGGACACTGATGAGGATTTGCCAATGTTTATGCCATTTATGGAAATGGATATGGATATAAATGTCAATATGGTCAAGGCACAAACGAGACTTGTTCCATTGAAGGAGGAAAGAGAGTTTTGAGTCACAAGATTTGTCTAAAGACCAACCAACCAAAGAAGATTTGGATGCTATGGAGAAGATTTTTGGAGAAGAGAAGATCAAGCCATTGGATGCTGTGATGATCTACAAAAACTTACCTACTTTGATTCGTCCATATGATCCAGGAGGATGCTGTGAAAACCTATGTCACCTTACCTACTTGTCATATTACCAACATGATTACCCATATGATCTTGGTGGAAACAATGTTGTAAGTGGTAAATAGGTTGGCACATGCCAGAGGATGTGCAGGTTTGGGGGGGTGGATGTCCTGACACTGCACGTCCACCATTGCGAACCTAAGGGAGGAGTTTTTCGCCAAGATTTTGATCTCATTAGTCTATGTCATTAGGAATTTGTTTTTTGTTGTGTGTGTCTTTATGCTTGAATTTTGCATGATGTATGAGCACATGCTGTCAAGCAAGTATCACTGATGGCACACCACTATCCACAAGATCATATAGGAGATCTTTGCAGATACCCAAAATTTCTCCTCCACCTTGAATTAGACCAAGGCTAGTATTTGATGATGGAGCACACCTAACTAGCTCACTGAAGAAACAAGAGTGAAGTACCAAGGAAAAAAGGAAAGCCTCTGATATTGGGGACTACCCCATTACTTCGAGCACCCTTGAGCAATGAGAGCTTTTTACACTTAAGAGATGAAGGCAGTCACCACGAGTTCATTTTACAAAGACTCCAAGTGGCAAACCTTTACCCTACTCTCCCATAATAAAGAGCATGTAACCAAGGATTCCGAAGATACACTTTCTACAAAAGAAAATAGACATTACAGCAAGCCTTCAAAGAGTGTTAAAATGAAATGTCTTCATTGTGTAGTGGTGGAGACGACTAAACTTCGTGTTGGTGATGTATATCTCAAAAGAATCGAGGAAGATGTGAATGAAGAGGTTGAAGGATGTCTTGTGTGTGGAAAAATAGGAAAGCTTGATGAGTGTGACAGTTCATCAAGTGGAGTTCATTTGAGATGCATGGATCCTCCATTGAAGGAGGTTCCTGAAGGAGATTGGTATTGTTCACAATGTGCAGTAGTAAAAGATGAAGCAATAGTTCTTGACTTTAGCAATGGTGCTCAACAATTCAGAATTGCAAGGGAGCTTTTATTGGTAGGAAAGCTATGGGTAGCTCGAATAGAAAGACTTTGGAAGGGTGAGGATGGTTCTTACTGGCTCAAGGGCTGATGGTACTTAATTCTAGAGGAAACTACTGCAGGGAGGCAACGTCATAACTTGAGATGAGAATTGTTTCGCACCACTCAAGTGAATGATAAAATGAGGTAGCATCTATACTGCAACAATGCTATGTGATGGGCCCAGAAGATTTTTGAAAATTAGGGAGGGAGGGTGATGATGTGTTTCTCTCGGAGCTTGAGATTAACTTCTCTAGAGCATCTGTACACGGTTCTTCATGAAGCATTGACAAGTCATCATCTGGGTTGGAAGAAAGCTTTGCTATTTTTGGATGAGAGGTTTTTCAAACCCAAAGCCTTCAAGACGTATAGATGCAAGTCCGTGCATTCTTTTGATTGATGAGTCATACCTTCTCTCTCTTCCCTAGCCTGGAGGTTTTTCTGCCATATTCCAGCAGCAGTCGAGCTAGTAGCCAACTAGCTTTGCAAGGCTACCCAGACACTAATTCATGTGAGAAAACCTGATCTGTGTTTCTTTCTATGAGGATTGTAGCCCGTATCACACAAGGCTATGGATGCTTGAGAAGGAGAGGCTGTATTTGCAGAAGGTGTCAAGAAAGCCTTTCCTAGCTCCCCCTTGCCTCTCGAGAAAGTAAATTGTGTGGAGCCATTGTCGTCCACACAGTCAAAGAAGAGGCTTAGAGAAGTAGATGGAGGAGCACTGGTTCAAGCAGTTTGATGATATAGGAAGAAACTCCTGCATAGTCAAGCTGATGAATGGGATGATGTCGAGGATGACAGCATTGATTACGAAAGCTAGCATCTCAGGTCTGGAACATTAGCAGGAATAGCAGAGCTCTGATCATGATGTCTCTAAAAACAATCTGAAGTGATCTATCATCATCGAGATCATTGTCATCATGGATAAAGAACACAACAGGTGAAGGTGGTGAAAAGGAATATTCTAAAAGTTTTAAAAATATTTAGTCATTTAAAGTTTAAAAGCTTTAAGTTATTAAGCCTATCTTTTTTTTTCTCACACACTTAAAGCTTTTAAAGCTTAGCTTCAAACAAACTAGAGTAAAAAAATACCCTCGACGTGTGGAAGGAAAATCTATATAAGAGGTGGTGTATGAGGAGTTTAGGCCTCACCCTCCTTGATCTCTTCATCAAGACCACTTTTGAGAGACTCTAAAGTCGAGCTTAATGCTCCTCACCTCTTCAAAGCTTTGCCAACAAGTTTGAGATGATATGGGCCATCAAATCAAGTGAGAGAGGCTAGAGGTGGAGCTTGTATCCCTCGCCTTCTTTGAAGATTGCCATTGAATTTTGAAGAGAAGGCTTGAGGTTTATCTTTAAGCCCCTCGCCTACATCGAAGTCTCTGTCATGAGTTGTTTATGAAGTTTGGTTTGAGTTGAGCTTTAAGCTTCTTGCCTACTTTGAAGGTCATCATCGAGATCCGTGGAGTGGCTTTCAAGTTGAGCTATGAGCTCCTTGCCCTCTTCAAAATTCTTAGCATAAATTCTACGAGAGTGGCTTGAGTTCGAGCTTGATGCTCCTCGCCTTCCTTGAAATTATTCCCATAAAATCTGGCATCCCACCTTCTTCTCTTCTCTCTCGGATTGAGAATCCATTCTTGTCTTTTCCATAACTCTTTTGATCATATCCAAGAGTCTTTTGATCTTGTATCTTGTCCATATTTTTAATCAAAGAATTTGATTTCTCATTCATCTTGAAACAAAATTTTTTCTAGATAATTAATTTTCCATTGAGTTCTCCCATCTCAAAGCATCTATGTGGCAAGCGACTTTCCATGCGACATCTGGTGAACCCAACGTGAAAGCGTCACTTCTAATCCATCGAGATGGGAGACTCTTCGAATAATCCATCTTCTTCATCAACTGCTTCTTCCTTTTCAATCGATGAGATAAAGACTTTATTACAAACTCTTTCTTCAGTCATTACGATGCAAAATCAATATCTATACACCAGTAGTAGCAGTTACATCAGTAGCAGTTGGATCAACAATAGTTGTTGCATCAAGAACAAGAGCATACGCATGGTGTGACCAAGGTGATTGATGCTATGGTTAGTGAGCATAAATTATTTGATGGCTGGAATGTTTCAACCTACATTAAAGCCTTTGAAAGTCAAATGTGTTTTTTCGGAGTTCCATCCAATTGGAGCAATTACTTATTATGACTTATCACACCTGCTTTGTGGGATAGATTGACAGATTTATTTGTACAAGACTCTAATTGGAATGTTTTCAAGAAGGCACTCAAAGATGAATATTTTTTGGAGGATTATGGTATTGCTACGTGAAAGACATTCAGAGAGTGGGTTTATCAGCCCAACAAAGGACTTGTCGCTTCTGAGTTGTTGCGAGAATTTGAAGAGCGATACAACCAGTTGGATGCACTAGAGAAAAGAGCTCTAAACTCAAAGAAGGTGGAGTTATTCTTGCAGAGGCGACTGATCCTGCACTTTAGGATGAGTTGGGAGAGCGCATAGAAAACCACACGCAGCCTATGGGATTGAAGACAAATTGGCAGGATGCTACCGATGTAGTTTCTACATTGACAAAGAGGCAGAGATGGAAGGCTCGCTTGTAGAATGGGATGCATTCAACACCAACAATGTCTTCTCCTGCCTCGACCTCTCCTACTTCTCTTGTTGCACCATCCACTACTTCTTCTATTTCTCATCCTATGTCTATGCCTATGCCTATTCTCAAAGTGATTGTTAGCCCAACTGTTGAAGATATGATGGAGGAGATTTTAAAGAACTTAAAAGACCTACAAAACAAGATGATTAGTAGTAGCCAGCTCCAGTTTTAGTCCCAACTTCATCTACCCCTCCAAATTCTTCCAGGATGGCAAATTCTCAGGGAGTCAAAGTTCTTGTTGAGAAGAAGCAACAAAGAGATAATGATCGAGTTCCTCAACCTTCTTCTTCAGAACTAGAGTAGAGAATAGCTTATGTTCAAAAGACGAAAGTACGTGAAGATCAGAAAGCCCCAAAGATAAATATCAGAAGCCGAAAAAGCAACCTGAATTCAAGTTGCTTTCTGAAATTGAGATGACTATGTACTTGAAGAAGATTGAGGAGATTGATTTTGATGAGAAGATTACTGATGGTCTTTATGGTGGGCTATTATGCTCGGATACTATGGAGGATCTTTCAACAATGCTGAAAACTCAAAATCAAGAGCTGTCATATGTCTTACAAGCCAATTCTCCGGTGATGAATTGTTCAGCAAAAAGATTTTTAGAGTGTCAATTTATAGCAACAAACATGATTTACAAAACTGAAGTAAGGTGTAAGCATCACTGTTGGGTTGTTTATATGTAGTCTGAAAAAGATATGGCTGATTTTTGTCAATTAAAAGAGTTGGGTGCTGTTTATACACGGAAAAATTTGTGGTTACTAGGATATTTATAACAAAATTTGAAATTTGCAGGTTGTAGCAAAGAAGCCAAAGTACAGACAAAATATAAGACAATTGACAAGAAGATCATATTACCTTTGGACAACACTGATGAGGATTTTCCAATGTTTATGCCATTTATGGAAATGGATATGGATATAAACATCAAGATGGTCAAGGCACAAATGAGACTTGTTCCATTGAAGGAGGAAAGAGAGTTTTGAGTCACAGGATTTGTCTAAAGATCAACCAACCAAAGAAGATTTGGATGCTATGGAGAAGATTTTTGCAGAAGAGAAGATCAAGCCATTGGATGCTGTGATGATCTACAAAAACTTACCTACTTTGATTCGTCCATATGATCCAGGAGGATGCTGTGAAAACCTATGTCAACTTACCTACTTGTCATATTACCTAGATGATTACCCATATGATCCTGGTGGGAACAATGTTGTAAGTGGTAAATAAGTTGACACATGCCGGAGGATATGCAGGTTTGGAGGGGGTGGATGTCATGACGCTGCGTATCCACCACTGGGAACCTAAGGGTGGAGTTTTTTGCCAAGATTTTTTATCTCATTAGTCAACATCATTAGGAATTTGTTTTTCATTGTGTGTGTATTTTTGTTTGCATTTTGCATGACGCACGAGCACATGTTGTCAAGTAGGTACCACTGATGGCACACCATTGTCCACAAGATCATATAGGAGATCTCCGCGGACACCCAAAATTGCTCCTCCACCTCAAATCAGACCAAGGCTAGTATTTGATGATGGAGCACACCTAACTAACTCACTAAAGAAACAAGAGTTGAAACAAGAGCGAAGTACCAAGGCAAATAGGAAAGCCTTTGATATTGGGGATTACCCTCCATATTTCGAGCATCCCTGAGCAACAAGAGCTTTTTGTACTTAAGAGACAAAGGAAGTCACCATGTTTGATTGAGAAAGTTCATTTTACAGAGACTCCAATTGGCAAACCTTTACCCCAATCTCCTGTAACAAAGAGCCTGTAACCAAGGAAGATAAAATTTCTACAAAAGTAGATAGACATTGCAACAAGCCTTCAAAGAGTGCTAAAACAAAATGTCTTCATTATGTAATGGTGGACATGACTAATCCATGTTGGTGATGATGTATATCTCAAAAGAACTGAGGAAGATGTGGATGAAGAGGTTGAAGGATGTCTTGTGTGTGTAAAAATAGGAAAGCTTGATGAGTGTGACAGTTCATCAGGTGGAGTCCATTTGAGATGCATGGATCCTCCAATGAAGGAGGTTCCCAAAGGAGATTGGTATTGTTCACAATGTGCAGCAGTAAAAGATTAAGCAACAGTTCATGACTTTAGCAATGGTGCTCAACAATTCAGAACTGCAAGGGAGCTTTTATTGGCAGGAAAGCTATGGGCAGCTCAAATGGAAAGACTTTGGAAGGGTGAGGATGGTTTTTACTGGTTCAAGGGCCGATGGTACTTAATTCCAAAGGAAACTACTATGGGGAGACAGCCTCATAACTTGAGACAAGAATTGTTTCACACCACTCAAGTGAATGATAATGAGGTAGCATCTATACTGTGGCGATGTTATGTGATGGGCCTAGAATATTTTCAAAAATTAGGCAGGGAGGGTGATGATGTGTTTCTCTGCAAGCTTGAGATTAACTTCTCCTGAGCATCTCTACACGGTTCTTCATGAAGCATTGACAGGTCATCATCTGGGTTGGAAGAAAGCTTTGCAATTTCTGGATGAGAGGTTTTCAAACCCAAAGCCTTCAAGACGTTGTCGTGCCACTATACAGGCATAGTGTGAAAATTTCTGGAGAGCATCATCATCCGACTTCTTATTGATCAAGAGAGTCAATGTGATCTGAGTCATTAGTACTAGTGTGAGTGGCATGAATGATCCAAAAATACTAGATTTTTGGACAATTTTAGCATATTTTTAATACTATTTATTGTAAAAATCCAAAAAAGTTAGAAAAGCTTTTAGATTAGGATGGCATGCAAAAAGAGAGTGGCTTTTTTAGCCAATTATTGGATTTTTCATAAAAAAGAGAGCTAAACGAAATCCGCGTGTCGCAATTGCTGTTGACAGGCTGAAAATTGCACTTTGAATTGGAAGAAGGAGTGAATTAGGATATCCTTGACAAGGTATGGTGGGGTTTTACCCCCATTTCAAAGCCAACGGAGCCATCAGATTTGGGATCCAAGTAGCAGAGAAGGAGCTATTATTTTGATGAACGTTTTTGTTCTATGAAGAAGCTCTAGGAGATCTAATGCCTAGAGATTGCTTCTGAGTAGTACCAGATAAGAGATTCTAGGTTCTGTCAATACATATTGATTTGATTCATTGTGCTTTGCCTTTATTGTATTTACCTCTTGTCTATTCTTTTTCGTCTCTTCCATCTCCTATCTCTACTTCCTTCCATCTGTGATCCCCAGTGGATTCGACCTTTCGACAAAAACCCCTCTGACATTGGTGAACCCAATGTGAAAGCTCATCTAAAGAAGGAAATTCAAGATGGGAGAATCTTCGAACACAATCTCCAGTGATTTTTTGCAACAGTTGGTGCAAAGTATGAATATGCTTATGTAGGTACAATATCAACAACAGGTGATGCAGGCTTTTGCTCAAATAGAAAGTGTTGTGTTGAATGATTTGCAAGCAATTGAGCGTGAGATGAAGTTATTCAACGGCAGGAATGTGTCTGCATATGTACATAACTATGCTCAAAAGATGGAATTCTTTGGAGTGGCTCAACTTCATGGAGCTGGTATTTTTTTTGGATCACTATACATGAACTGAAAGCGTGAACTAGTGAATTATACATGTAGGATCATGACTAGGTAGCTTTCAAGAAGGTACTTGGGGAAGAATTTTACATTGAAGATACCAGTTTGATTACGGGCAAGACTTTTTAGGAGTGGGTTTTACAACCCAATATGGGTCTTGTGGCTACAAAATTGTTAAGAGAATTTGAAAGTCGATTTGAGTAGTTGGATCTTGCAAAATAGCAAGCTCTTGCAAGTCAGAAAATTGAATTGTTTCTATAGGCAGCTGATCCTGAGCTTCAAGAGAAGCTTGATGATTTGCTGGAGGATCAGACTACATAGATAGGTTTGAAAACAAAGTGGAGACATGTCAAGGAAGCTGGTACTGCACTTATGAAAAGGCATAGAAGAAAAGAAAGATTTCATGTCTCTAGCTTTCCCACTGTTACAGGCAAAACAGTTGAAGTATCCAATAAGCCACCCATTTTTGTGGCTAACCCTATGGCTGTACTTACTATTGTTCCCTTTGTTAGGGAAGATGTCTTAGGTGAATTGGTCAAAGGCATGCGGGATCTTCAATTGAAGGTTGCAAAATTGGATGAAAAAGGACAAGAGAAAAGGGAATGAGCAGAAGACCCTAAGCCAGGAAAACGAAGTATGTGGTGTGATATTTTACAGCATGAGAGAAAGTATTGTGCTACCTATCAGGAGGCCTTAGCACGACAACTCATCTTTTGAAAAGATGGCAAGATCCGTGCACAAGAAACATGATTGCCTCTCGCTTTGAATTTTGGAAAGGGAGGTATGCAGAAGTTTTTGGAAGACTTGGCTGTTCAAAATGCTTATGCAGCGGTGTATGCTTCTACTTTTGGTCTACAGTTGGATAGAATGTATGGCCAAGGGTCCATAGGCTGAAATATGGACACATGATTTGCATGAAATTGGAAATGAGAAAGTTATCGATAGTGAAATATTTCATGCAGGGCAAGAAATTGGTGACATAACTGATTGGAAATCACCGGTAGATGCATGTTTAGAAAAAGGAAAAAACACGAATGTACTTGTGAAAGAAAAACAGAAGAGAGATGAAGATAATGTAGAGATATCTAAAGAAGTGACAAAAAGAAATGTGGATTTGTCTAAAGATGCAAATCAGCCATCTCCTGAGTATGTTATGGAAGAGGTTTGACATGAGCAGAAACAAGATAGCAAGCAAGAGGGCAAACAACTGGGATATAAGCTGCAGTCAAATATTGAGACAATCATAGATGCCTTGGAAGATCCTGTACTAGAAGATTCAACCATTGCGCCTATAGATTTTCTAAATGCATATAAAGAGGTTTGTGAAGATAATGTTTTACTTGATGCAGAGATTCAAAGGGAGATTGGTAACTTGTTGGATGCACATGATTTGCAGGATAAAGGTATTACCAATGAGACAGTTCATGAGCTCGAGGATATGACATTAGAGGATGTTAGATGTGATACTCCACAAATGGAAAATGTTTCGGATGCTTTGTCAGATGACTTGATAGGAAATTCCAATATGCTTCAAGATATGGATTGCTTCACTATTTTTGGTGATGGTGAGAATGTTTGGATGCAACTAAGGCTCAGTTTATGTTTGATGTGGTACACAATTGTCAGTATACGTAGATTTCTATGCACTCGACTTTGAAAGAGTGGGCATGCTACTATGTATTTGTTGATGGGTGTATTGATAGCATGCATATGGAGATTCAACAACCTCTAGTGCATGATACATATCCAAGGCCTTATGACCCTAGAGGGGGTACTAGGTATGGCCCAAGAGTTATGCAGATACTGAGTATTTCAGTCTTTGATCCAGGGGGATGCTTTCTTATATGCATGATAAGCGACAGGTTGATTCTATGGGTGCTTGACCCGGGTGGTGCATCAATGGCACATACCGGAGGATGTGTAGATTTAGAGGGGGTGGATGTCGTGCCACTATGCAGGCACAATGTGAAAAACTCTGAAGTGCATCATCATCCGGCTTCTTATTAATCAAGAGAGTCAATGTGATCTGATTCATTAGTACTACTGTAAGTGGCATGAATGGTTCAAAAATACTAATAGAGGGGAGGCGGTAGCAAGACAGAGCATGAGCAATCCATGCTTCTTGGTAGACCTAAACTAGAACAAAACATGGAAGATGTATACAAGAAGAAAGAGAAAATAGAAAAGTACAAAAAACTAAAGGGAAAAAAATAGAATATAAGCTACTCTCTAACATAGAGATGGCTAGAGATCTTAACAATGGTTTTGAAAGAGAGAATTCTAAACAAAAATTTCAAGTTTACATCAGGTGAAATCCTTGGAATAGAAAAAAGAGAGTTCCATGAAGAAATTATAAATATTCTATTTTTTTAAAAAAAATTCCACTCAAGCTATGATACAAAGTGAAAAAGAAATAGATTTCTAAGGCATATGGTTTGTTTCTAAAGATGATGCACATTAGGGAAGTTTTGAGGTCTCCAAAATGCCTTTTAGGAGATAGACAGAGAGTGCTCTAGACCAATAGACCAATAAGAGCAAAGCATCTTTAAATTTTGGAAATTCTATTTTTAAAAAAGAAAAAAATTTACATATATATATATATATATATATATAATATTACAAATTTTTATTATCAATATCTATTTTTAGCCTCTTATATTTGTGATTATGACATTCTTTGTATTAATGACATATAGTCTTGGCCACTTTTATTTACTACTATATCTAGATTAATGATAATTACTGGTTTAATCTAAATTAAAATTAGTAAAAATATTGGCACTATTTTTTTCTCTTCCTTTCTTTTATCCCTCTCGTGTTTTTCCCTCCTTTGTAGTAGCCAAGTTCTCTCTCTCTCTCTCTCTCTCTCTCTCTCTCTCTCTCTCTCTCTCTCTCTCTCTCTACAAGGATACAAGAGTATAGTGAAATCCATTTTTGAGGCAAATTAGCGGCATTACTATTTGCGTCGCAAATGCAATGCAAATAGCGATAGTACTTAGGTGAAAAAAAGTGGGTCGAAACTCGAGCGCAGCATTTTGCGCAAACGAACAAAAGAGGGAGTGAAAAGGAGAACAAACTGCATCTTGCCTTTGAGAAGGAGAGGGAGAGAAAGAGGGAGAAGGAGAGCTGCTCACCGTCATTTGCAAAGAAGAGGAGGAAGTGTACGAAGGGTGAAGAGGAGCCATTGTCTCAAAGAGGAGCCGCCGAATCCATCCTCAGGCCTTTATGGTGAGTGCATTGTTTCCTCTTGCTTTGTTTTTGTTTTTTCTCCTTTTCTTTTGCTTATTTTTGTTAAAATCATGTGTACTGAGAGAGAAAGAGAGGAAATGAGATAGGGAGAGAAAGAGAGAAAAAGAAAGAAGGAATGAGAGAGAGAGGGAAAAAACATTAAACATAATAGAGAAAGAGAGAAAGGGAGGGAGGGAGAGAGGAGAATGAATGGATAAAAAACAAAGAGATGGTAAGATCATGTTCTTTAATTTCTTCTTTTCTTATTTGTAGTAGTAGTAATAGTAGTAGTAGTTCTTTAATTTCTTATTTTCTTATTTGTAGTGGTAGTAGTGATAGTAGTAGTAGTAGTAGTTCTTTCATTTATTCTTTTCTTGTTTTTTGTAGTAGTAATAGTAGTAGTAGTAGTAGTTTAATTTCTTCTTTTCTTGTTTGTTGTTGTTGTGGTAGTCATAGTCGTGGTCTTGGTCATTGTCGTCATAGTAGTAGTAGTCGTCGTCACCGTTGCCATAGTAATAGTAGTAGTAGTTTTCTTTTTGTTGTTGTTGTTGTTGTCTTTATAGTAGTAGTAGTAGTAGTTTTTTCTTCTTTTCTTGTTTGTAGTAGTAGTAGTAGTAGTAGTAGTAGTAGTAGTAGTAGTAGTAGTATTCTTTTTGTTGTTGTTGTTGTTGTTTTTTTTTTGTAGTAGTAGTTTTTTCTTCTTTTCTTGTTTGTAGTAGTAGTAGTAGTAGTAGTTTTCTTTTTGTTGTTGTTTTTGTAGTAGTAGCAGTAGTAGTTTTTTCTTCTTTTCTTGTTTGTAGTAGTAGTAGTAGTAGGAGTAGTAGGAGTAGGAGTAGGAGTAGGAGTAGGAGTAGGAGTAGTAGGAGTAGTAGGAGTAGTAGGAGTAGTAGGAGTAGGAGTAGGAGTAGGAGTAGGAGTAGGAGTAGGAGTAGGAGTAGGAGTAGGAGTAGGAGTAGTAGGAGTAGTAGTAGGAGTAGTAGGAGTAGTAGTAGTAGTAGTAGTAGTAGTAGTAGTAGTAGTAGTAGTAGTAGTAGTAGTAGTAGTAGTAGTAGTAGTAGTAGTAGTAGTAGTAGTAGTAGTAGTAGTAGTAGTAGTAGTAGTAGTAGTAGTAGTAGTAGTAGTAGTAGTAGTAGTAGTAGTAGTAGTAGTAGTAGTAGTAGTAGTAGTAGTAGTAGTAGTAGTAGTAGTAGTAGTAGTAGTAGTAGTAGTAGTAGTAGTAGTAGTAGTAGTAGTAGTAGTTTCTTCTTTTCTTGTTTGTAGTAGTAGTAGTAGTTTTCTTTTTGTTGTTGTTGTTTTTGTAGTAGTAGTAGTAGTTTTTTCTTCTTTTCTTGTTTTTTTTTTT
Source organism: Lygodium microphyllum (assembly GCF_053477565.2). NCBI lineage: Eukaryota > Viridiplantae > Streptophyta > Polypodiopsida > Schizaeales > Lygodiaceae > Lygodium > Lygodium microphyllum. The sequence goes on from NC_141161.1 coordinate 68,502,242, forward strand.
GGTAGTATTAGTAGAGAGAGAGAGAGAGAGAGAGAGAGAGAGAGAGAGATGTTTTGTTGAAGGAAATGACAAAGGGAGAGGAAGAGAGAAAAAGAAAGAAGGAACAAGAGAGGGAGGGAATAAACATAAAACATAATAAATAAAGAGAGAAAGAGAGGAAGAGGGAGGGACAGAAGAGAATGAATGGATTAAAAATAAAGAGAGGGTAAGATCTTGTTCTTTAACTTCTTTTCTTATTTGTAGTAGTAGTAGTAGTAGTAGTAGTAGTAGTGATGTGGTGGTGGTGGCGAGGTCCAGTGAGGTCCGGTGCAATACCATGAGATGGGAAACACTCCCACATACGTTAATTTGTGGGTGGGTGGAAACTGTACATACGTCAATTTTTTTGAGTTACAAGAGAAGAAATCCCAACAATTTAAGAAAGAAAAAAAGAATGATAACCAAAACAAATTGTTTGTCGTAACATAGACCAAATGGAAAACGATGAAGGTCATGATATTCAAGATCGCGAGGCGTATCTTAATCAGCATGTCCCATGTCCTTGCTCTCAATGTAAGCTGGCAATTAGATAAAAATGTTGATTGTCTATAGAACCATGTACGGCGCTTCGAGGAGTTTCAATTAGAGATAATTGATCAAGCGATCTCAGATTTTGAGAAAATAGTAAAAAAGTGTATATCAATCATACATTGTATTCACAAACTAATTGAATATCATATACAAAAATATTGGGTGTGGCCGGTAAATTTTCTATCCAGGGAGGTGACGTCTCGTCCCAAGGAGGAGTGCACCCTTTGCGGCCAGTTAGTAGTGTTCATGGGCATGTGATGGATGGAGTGCCTGAGCCAATCTACCACTTGGAAGGTACTACCCAATCTATACTGTCAATACCAGAGGAGATAGACAACCTTCCAGACTTTCCTACAATCTGGAGCCTGAGATGGAGGCAATGATCGATGCATTGATGCCCATGGATATCGAGACATCTAATATGCTTAGAGAGGAAGCATCCATACCAATATATGATGGGTGCCGATTATCTCGCCTGAAGATATTGCTTGCACTCTTAAGTGTACAAGCAAAATACGGGTGGAGCGATGCGAGTGTGACCGACTTGTTTAGGTACTTTGTACATATGCTTCGTTGATTTCTTTTCGGTACTATCATAAAAAACATTTATACTTTTTCAAGGTGTTTTATGATTTTTTTCAAGTTGCTGAAGTATCATATATTACCACTTGCAAATACCATGCCTGAGCCTCGTGATGATAGGCGACATGTTTTATGAAAGCTTAACATGGACTACAACAGCATCCATGCATGTATCAATGATTACATACTATTTCGAGGAGAATATGAGACTATGGAGACATGTCCAAAGTGTGGTGCTCACAAGTATCAACAGGACTTGCAAGGAAAAACCATCCCTCAAAAAGTTCTTAGACACTTTTCACTTATCCCTCGCATAAGCCACATGTTTCGTACGTCTGGCATGGTGAGCTTGACAACGTGGCATGCACAGAATAGATCCACAGATGGAGTTCAATGAATATTAGCGGATTCAGGCACATGAAGCCACATTGACTCTACCTTTCCAGGATTTGCCCAAGAGCCAAGGAATCTTTGGCTCAGTATTACTATGGATGGCATGAACCCATTCAATCTGCACTCAACTTCTTACAGTGTGTGGCCTATAGTCCTTGTCAACTACAACATCCTTCCATGGATTTCTACGAAGAAAGGACATCTCATCCTTAGCTTGCTCGTTCGACCACTACAAAGTCAAAAATATGGACGTGTATCTTCATCCATTAGTTGATGAGCTTAAGATTTTGTGGGAGGAGGGGGTCACGGTGGAAGATATGAGCAAGCACAATGGTCGACGGTCTGCCAATATTCAAGCCATTGTCATGTGGACCATGCATGACTTTTCAGGATTCGGGGAGTGCTCATGTAAGTAGGCTTCCGTTCTCATTGGTAATATCTATCATAGCTCGTTCAAGTTTGTATTCTGGATAAAGGTGTTGGGATAGGTCTGGTTACCTCAAATTATCATGCATGTCCATTGTGTGGGCCACAGTTAGACTCCCAAAGGTCATGAACCATGAAGAAGATGGTATATCAAGGACACGCCGCTTTCTTGACAGAGAGTCATGAACTCAGGGAAGATTTTCTTGGACGACCTCTAGCACATATAAATACCCAAAGCTGGTACGAGCTGAAAATGGTCCACACGGAGTCACATCCAAACGGAATGCGACGGTTCTCAGTTTTCTACGAGTTATTGCATTTAACCCACTTATAGAGGGATATTAAGACATTTTCTATTGAATCGGCAAGGCGGGCAATAGTGGAGACAATCTGTCTCTTTGAGAAATATCTGCCCACCAGCATGCTCACGATACAAATCCACCTTCTTGTGCATCTTGTAGATAAAGTGGAGATTGCTGGACCTGTCCATACATGATGGATGTTCTTCTTGGAGCACTTCATGAAAACCCTGAAAGGTTTTGTGCGACAATGAGCTCAGCCAGAAAATAGCATGGCTGAAGGTTGGTTAGTGTTTGAGGTGTTAGTACATATTTCACAGTGGCTACCAACGGTGGATTTAGACAACAACATGCTATGGTCGCGCTGAAGGGTGATGATAGACTGACCGAAGATGTGGTGGTTGGAAATGGGGTAGAAAAAAGAATGGATGCTGCAATAGAGGAGAAAGTGAATCGTTTTTGTATGTTGCACTATGCCTTCATGGAGATGTGGCTCGCTAGGTACGAGCAAGCTAGGAAAGATCGGAAAGAAGCACAATCTGAATTTTGACGTAGTACGCGCCATCGACTGATTCAATATCCCGAGGGCATGGAGGAGATGCTGTGATTTATGTCAACGTGATGGTTGCATGGAGCTTTGGCCGCAGCATCTCGCGAAGGAGCGGAGGTCTCTACCCAGGAGTGGGAATTCTCGAGGGGATGTAGTCCAAAGGTGACGGCATGTTTACGGTTTGTCATATCTATATTTTATATGTGACAACTAATTGAGTGTTTCAATGTATAGTACAAAATATATAGTGTGGCGTGGTCATGCGGACGACATTTCCACGTGGAGTGTATCAACAAAATGCGCTCCATAACAAATTGAGGTATCATGGCACAGTTCAAGCAAGAGAGCTGACGACAAGCAATGGATTCAAACACGGTTATAGATGAGATGGAGTATTTTGGGAACTTGCAAAGTATTATCACGGTGGATTACCGTAGCTTCTCCATGATCCTATTCGATGTGCAGTGGTTCAAAGTGGTACTGGAAGGAGATGGAGCAACAATTCAACAAGGTCCATCTGGATTTCTTGAAATAGATTCCAAAAAAAGATGGATGGATTTGTGCGACACATTTATGTTGCCGACCCATTGTGAACATGTGCATGAACTCATGTTTTTTTAAATTTTATTGTGACATAGTACATGTCACAAAAGTTAAATCTCTCTTGTACGTGATTTTGAAGATGTAATTTTCTATCCAAACCCCCCCACAACCTTGATGATGGTATATTATACCTTCAGCTCCCCAAAGTGCAAGAGTATATGATCAAAGCCATGTTTCCAGTGTAGATGAGGACATTATGCAAATAGAGGGGTCAATATTGCAAGGGGTGGAGGCCACTGAAAGCTTGGAGCATGTAGAGGAGCCAGAATTGAGTAACAATGATGGAAATACAAGAGTCCAAGAATTCTTTGAGAATGAGGTGGACTCGTCCTTTTGTGATGACATGTCTATCGACCTTCCAATGTATGCAGAGTTGTGTCAGGAGATTGACATGGGACCATAGGGTACTTCATACTTGGAGCATCCACCTACTCAATTGGTTGACGAATCTCTTATAAGGATGCATAAGATATGCATTTTAAGTAAGATTATTTTTTAAAGATTTATATTACTATGCTTTTCTTGATTTATATTGATTATGCTAACATCAATTTTTTTATGTGCAGGTGACCTTTGTTGTTATTTAGATCAGCACAATGAGTTGAGGGATGAGCAATGACGAGGAGCTACAGGAAAGCTTCACGCGTATGTCTCTAAATCAGATGGCTCGATTCAAAGATATGGCAAACCAGGAGCTGTCTCGGACACCATCAAGCCGTTCTGTTAGATCTAGTTCGGTGTGCTCTCATGCTTCAGTTTCTAGTAGACGAGGTCGATGCTCCAAACTTGGGCTGGACGGAGGGAGTGGTTCTAGCGGATGCTGTGGAGACATGGATGCAGTGAGCCCGTGGTCAGCTGCTCGGGATACAGGTGCTACTCCTCGCTCTTATGGTGGTTTGAGAGAGCATGGCTCAAGTGGTTGTTGTGGAGGTACCGATGCAATGTCTCCATCTCGTCGTTCTGCTGGAGTTGCATCACCTATGGGATTTGTTACACCTGTGGGGACGTCTACTCCAGTCACTCTAACTTTTTCTCAATCGTCTGCAGGTGGCACCCCTATGGGTGCTACTCCAAGAGATACTACTCCTCTAGATACACCAAATGTACAGGGGTCTCCTGGATATGCCCAGGAGCGTCGCAGGTGGGAGAGGAAACATATTAGGCATACTCCAAAGGGGTATGGATACCTTGTAGATGATAGGACAGGAGCCTCATCATTCATGGATGAGGGGAGGAGGGTGATGGCTCGTATGAGAGAGTTGTCCTATCAAGTTTTTTGGCACAACATCTTGGATCATTGGAAGAACATATCGGAGGGGAGAAAGGACTACATAGTAGTATCCTTACATGAGGAGTTTATGATACCTACCACAATAGATAGGTTTTCCACAGGTTGGATGATGGAGTGCATGCATGCATACATGCCACACAAACGATTGGAAGCATGTAAGGCACTTAAGAGTGGGGCCTCAAAGCCCGAGTGGCTAGACGCGGACAACTGGCGCCGACTCAAGAAGGAGGCTACAAATTCTCTAGGATGTTGGAGACAACAGTGCGAGAGGCGGTGAGGGCACGATTGGAGACAGGAGCGGTCCATCATCTTGGGAGTGGTGGCCACAGGACATATCTAGAGAACTTTGTAAGTTTTTCTTTTGTTCTGCTTACTTTTTTTTTTGCAATATCCCTTGAACTGACATTCATGTTTCTAACACTTGTATTTTGTTTTCTTTGTAGCACTCCATTACAAACTGTAATCCCACTGGCCTAGAGACTCAATATACAGAGAGACACGGTCTCATGCATTGATCAACCGGTTGTATGGATGCGACAGCTCTATAAATCACTCATCTTTCTTGTCCGTAGTTATTAATTTTAATTAAAATGCATTATTTTATGGTGGACTGATGTTTAGTTGTTTCTTTGCAGATTCCATTCGATGCTCCTTTGTGGTGGGACAAGGTTTCGTATGGCGAGGATCTATAGCTCGCCCTTGGATCCGTGGAGAACACATGCTCTTCTTTTTGGTCATGTGATTTGTGTAGGCATTTTCTATGCACTATGTATCTTGCCATGATTGTACCGTCACTTTCATTGCACGATCTTGTATTTATTTTATGTATCAGTCTTATGATTCAAGTATACTTTGCCTTCCTTTAGACAAGCACTGTACACATTACTGAAACTCTTTTGTATGGCCCAAATAAAGCATATAGTGCTATTTGCGGCAGGTTTCTTACAAAAAAATTCCCTATTACCGTTGCTATTAGCATCACAAATTTACTACACGCGTCGCTATTAGCGTCACAAAGCATCTCTATCATCGTCGCTATTTGTGTCACTATCAATCTCGCTATTGAGAGTGGAAAAAGATTGAATTTTTTATTGATTTTTGTTGTTTTTGAGGTCTGAATGGTTGATTATTTATGGATTTTGAGTGATGATTAGTTGTTTTTGGAAGTGATTGAGAGTTGTTTGGATGATATTGATTATGTTTTGGAAGCTCATGATGATTCTTAGTGGAAATATGAAACTCTGTGATGTTCTGATATTAGGTTTTGTTGAGGTTTTGATTGATTCTAATACCTTCTGTATAGCTTTTGTTTTGTTCTGATTTTCTTTTGTCTGAAGTATGGATTGATGATTGATGAATGTTGAAATCTTTTGAAAGCTTATTGAATAGTTTTTTATAGTTTGGAATGGTTTTAGTATGAGGATCTACTATTCTCCAATGACCCTCTGTAACCCGCTGTAAAGCCTTTCTCTTTGTTATGACTCTGCTATGTTCCTGTTTTGTTCTGTTATGTAGATCTTCTGTAAGTGTTCTGTAGAATGTATGTGTGACTTTGGATAAGTTTTCTAACTTTTGGACAGGATGGATCTAAGTTCAAAAGAGCTAAAACAAATGAAAGAAGAAGCTGTGCTAAAGACTAAAGAGAAGACTGAAGTGATAGTGACAGTAGTGAGCTATGAATAGACATTGTAGTGGCTCTGGTGCCCTTTCATACTCCCATACCTCTTGGGAGGTGCATCCATGACCTAAGAAGGATTATTAAGTGTCATTATTGATTATTTTAGTTGTAAGAGAGGGGGACTTAATAACGGGGAAATACTTAGCTACACTGGCTGGTATATAAAGTGAGAGAGACTTAATTTTTCATTATCAGATAATTGATACAAGTCTTCTTTCTCCTTCACCTTACTCTCCAAGCATCCATGTCTTCTCTCTCTTTCTTCCTATCTTTCTCTCTCCATTTCTAGTATTTCTCTCTCCTCGTACCTGTCTTTCTCTCTCTTCTGCTCTTCTTCTTCTTCTTCTCTGTAGTCTTCTCTCTCTTCTTTCTCTCTCCCAGTCTCTCTCCTTGACAATTGGTATCAGAGCTTAGGTTCTTGGTCCTAGTTAGTCCTTCATTTTACCCAGTTATAACTTTCTAGTCACATGGAATTTTAAGTCACAGGTACAAGGAGCAGTAGGGGAGTTCCCAAAGATTTCTAGACCACAAGGACTACAGGCAGGAGCATTAATGGCAGCTTGGACCAAGTTTGGATGAAGGAAGACCGACTTTGGCATATCGTTGGTCATTTTTGGCCCATTTTGAAGGTAAAATCTTAGTAACTGTGGTCACAGGAGTTAGAAGAAAGTCTAGTTGGAGCTACTTTTCAGGGAGACTCTTCTCTCTCCCCCTTTCTCAAGCTTCTTGCAAGCTCCCATGGAGATAATCAGCCCCAAACTTTGCTCTTTCTCTTCCATGGAGTTTGCCTTCCTTTCCAGGGGTTTGCCTTCCTTTCCATGGGTTTCTTAAGCCTTTGAGCTACAGGGCAAGTGGTGGAAGTGCTGTGTGATACCTCCTCTCCCCTTCAGGCAGCTCCCTATGTTTCACGGTGCAAAACGCGGGCTGATTCCAGGGCCAAAACGATAGCATAACAAGCTTCCTCTCCTTCCTGGATCTCATTCCCAGCTTCTTGTAGGTCATTTGGGCAAGATTGAAGCCTCCTTTCTCATCTTCTTAGACTTCTCTTCCATCTCAGAAACTCTAATCATATGCAGTCCATGGCAGCCATGAAAGCTTGGCATCAAGCTCCAGAATCTTGAAGATTTTGGTCTCTTCTTGGTCCTGGGGGTTCACTCTTCAAGCCTAGCTCAAGATTTGGCCATCAAGAAGCATGGGAAAAAGATTAGAAGCAAAATTTGAAGACATGCATTTGTGGGCAGCCATGGCTATGGAAGTAGAGCTTCAATTTCATCAAGAGCTCTTCATGGGAAGGTCCTGAGCCATCCTATCTCCAAGCTACAGCCACATTGGAGCTCATTCTCAAGATTTGAAGGCTTCTTGGAAGCAAGAAGGCATTATGGAGTGCTCATTTGGAAGGAATCCTTCTCATGATCGGTCTATGCAAGCAATGCCCTTCCCGCATTGAAGAATCCTTCTCCCCCAAGCTTGAATTCATCTCTTCTTGATGGAGCACAACCATTTTGGAGCTATGGAGCATGCGGGATCAAATTGGAGTTCTCATGAAGGACTGAAGTGGCATTAGTGGCTGCAATCTTCATCAAACAACACAAGGTAACTGATTCTTGGCTCTCATTCTTTCCCATTAAGCCTCTTGTTGAATCCTATCCACTTGATTGAGAGGATGCATGAGTCCAAGTAGGTAATAGGAGTCCCAAACATTGTATGCATGCTGAATATTAATCTCAGTCATTCTCATTTGATCCTATGGCATTGGAATGGATTTTATTCATACTGAAGCTTCATTGAGATTATACTTTTGCTTATCCATAACCCGTTTGGCTTCTTGTGAATTGATTGAGCCAAGAATTGATTAATAAATCCATTGTATAAGGGTGAGTTGGCAGTGAGTCACTGCCGATAAGCTCTCTATCCCTATTCCCAATTCCAATTCCATGCACTTCATGAAAAGCCAAAATTTCCTTTCCTAAAATGCATCTCATGCTGGGTATTTAATAATAAATTTCTGCCATGTTCAAGAGCCATGCGAGTCGGAAGCAAAAGAGAGTACCCTGAAACCCTCTTTCGATTATGACCCTGAAAGGGTGCACAACCTAGCCCGGGGGGAAATTTGCCTACCTCCCAGAGATCCGGAGCCCAAAACTCATTTGCAGGTGCAGGTATTTCTTGGGAAATTGAGAAATTGACTTGGCATGATGGAAATTTTAATGACTACGGCATGACACACTCTTGTGTGCATGGGATGTATGATTGTACTTCGGCAAATGTATCAGCAAATGTATCTTTAGATACACATGCAGCTATGTATGCAGTGATTTATGGGAATGTATTGCTTCACTTGGATTGAAGATGGATATATGTATCATGGGATACAACTATGCAGTCATATATGCAATAAGGACAGTGGTTATGCATGTATGAGAGCCTATCTTGTTGGATATGGTCATGGAATGCTTACTCTTATGCTCAGTAATGCTAAAGTGATGCCAAACATGCTAAGGGATGCTAAAGTTATGTATGATGCCAAGCAAACGGTGAATCCCACAGTGCAATAGAAGGGGAACCCAATTTCAGCCCTCTTGTGACTGTTTCAGGGTACTGTAGAGAAATTGCTTGCATTTGCAGAGGTGCTTCCACTCCCAAGAATTGAGGTGCTGACCTTGGAGAGTACCCTCAGGCATTGCCAAGAACCCCACTCAGTTTTGGATATCCACTTGGAGCATACCAAATACCTACAGCCCAAAACAGGCCTTTCCTAGGTGTAGGCAGGGTGTTGGAGACTGCACAGAATAGTCCCATATTTATGATTACAGAATTTTCTATATAAAACCTGTGAACATGTGCCTATGATCATCTCGAAGAGGGCATCGCTGCCTCCGTTTTGAACCAAAAAGTGGGTCAATCGGAGTTGTCTAGCTCTAGTTATAGCCAAAATAGTGACAGGTGGTCTCACGGGACTACACCTAGACATGGCAAGTAACAAGGGGAAAAACAAAGCAAATGAAGATGTTCAGGAACAAATAAGGGATGCGTGCACCCCGAGGGATGACACCAACTTTGAGGTTGAAGAGGAAGACCTCTCTCATGCCATGGGAAGTCTTAATGCACTCAATCATACCCTTAGTTCACATGAGACTAGACATGCGGAGAGGCATAGGGAAGTAATGGAAGGTCAAGCTCAAATGGTGACCGAGATGCGCCAAATGACCTCTATCATAGAAGCATTTGCAGCCAAGTTCTCAATGTGGATGGATTCCCAAATGAAAGGCAAGGAAAAAGAGGATAGACCAAGCATGCAAGCTGAAAGAGTGACCATCCCATCCGTGAATGCAGCCTATGCAAGTACCCATGGTATTTTGGGAAGAACGGGCATTCCCAACATCAGCTTTGAGCAAGGAGAGCCCTCACAAAGGCATGAGGAGCCCATAAACAATGGAATGAGAAACTTTTAGCCA